>NC_052956.1:4539161-4839161 GCF_013358895.1 Oreochromis aureus
TAAGAAAAACCTACGAGTGCTGATAAAAGAAACTGATAAGCTTAGTGTCTTTTGATTACCAGTTCTCAATTTCAGTGCCTAAAGATGCTGTAGCAAAACATAAAGACAGATTTTCAATTAAGACGTCCCCAAAAAATAAATAAGCTGAAACAGTGTTGTAAAGAGGAGTTGTGCAACTCTTTTAATGAGCTACAGGGAACAACTTATGGAGGCTCTGCTGCAGCAAAAGAGGATTTACATGAGCCACGTGAGATCTCTTACGTTTTTACTACACCGTATGAAATCGAGCCCTACCGACTATAGGATTTAAAAGGCCGATACTGACACAGATATGTGGTGATTTAAAAATCCAATATTGCGATATATCAGTGATTTTTTTTTTTCTTCTTTCAGACAATCAAAACGTAAACAGATTTCCCTAACATTTGTCATGTGCAGTCATTTGTTTACTCTTTAACACTGTGCCCAACTCTGCTTGGATCATTGCAACATGTGTTGCCAACAGTTGCAGAGTGCCCCCTCATGGACGAACTGTGCAACATCAACACACAAAACATAGTTGAAGGGTGTTTCTTCTATTTCTTCTTTAATTTTGTCATTTTAATTTATTGGCCATTGTGAATACTGATATCAGTATAGCGAAAAATAACTAATATCAGCTGATCATACTGGCCAGCTGACATAGGCTGTAGTGTGAAATCTGTTATTGTTGTTTATTATTTTTAGATTGATTGTATGTATGACTTACTTGTGACAGATTAAATTGATTCAGATATTCAGATTAGCACCATTCCTGCTAGGTTATTCTGCCTGTATTGGATCAGGACCCAGTTTGGAGCTTCACAAAGGAGGATGCAAAACACCACCACAAATAAAAACCAGAAAAAATGTGAGCTAGAAAATATAAATAGATCACTTAAAAGCTAAAAACTATTTTAAAGTTGAATTATAACCAATAAATGTTCAGTCACAGCCACAAGCAAATTCACTGCTTCTGTATATGCTGGCATGCACTTGCATGTATGTGACCCCCATGTATATCTTCCTGCCTTTTTTTTTTTTTTTTTGCCCACATTTCCTCAGACAAACTTAATCAGGACACCTAGCTAGGACACTGGACGAGCAAAGGCAAAGTGTGTCACAGTCACGCACACACACACAGACCTACACGTACCCCTGCACACATCAGGAAATCCCCTCAGTCCTCTCCGTTTATGTGGGCATCAGCTGGGGGAGGAGGATCCCTCTTAGGCAGAGAAAAAAGCTCTACGGAAAGGCATCATCAAATCCAAAGCCATGTCACAGTGAGCGGTGAAAGTGGGCCAGCATGCTTCTGAACAGAGTCCTCAGTGTGTTGCTGCTGTGAATTTGAGCCAAGCTTAGACAGGACAAGGTTAGGTCTGGCCTGAATGGTAATAAGGTCAAGCTCTGTCAGTCGGTTAAAATTAATAATGACACTTGGGACATACCACTCACCTCTTGGTGCTGTGAATTTTTCTCATTAATGAATGATTATATTCTAAACAATATCAACTCAAACTGATGCACCTCAGGAGAAAAAAACAGAGCTACAGTCCTTCATTCATAAATCAATAGTTATTTTGGTTGTCAGCTCATGTTCCTCGCTGTTATCGTAAACACGAAGCAGCAATGCGTCTCATTTATAAAACGCTGTCAGTCAGACTTTGTGTCAGTGTGGGCTTGTGTTTGTGTTTGTGTGAGCAAAGCACTGCTGCCTGGAAATTACAAAGGATGCGAGGCGCAAGCATCTCAGTGGGCAAAAAGCATATGCTAAACAGCATGGATTTTATTTTTTTCCACAAGAACAGTCTCTAGTGACTGAAGCCCCACTGAGTGACAGATGGTAGTGGCAGGTAATGTGCATGTGGGTCAGTGTGCCTGTATGTGTGTTTGTACGAGTGCAATTCAAAGCTTCATGGGGGACAGCTATCGTTATATGGAGTCTCTCAGCACTACATATCGTTACATAAGATGGCTTTTAAAACAACTTAATGTCCCCAGAATTCTTTCGTTGCCATCTTATTCATGTCCTTGAATAGATGGAGATGTTTCCAAGTTTGCATCTCACTTGTTGTTTTTCTCTTTAGCTCTACACTCTGTAGTGTGCTATGGATTTTCAATAATTAGTTTGTATCCTTTAATGAGATATTTCATATCAGTTTGTCCTCTTTAAGAGTCCAGAGGCATTGATGTAAAAGGTGAAAGATATCCTATATAATCCATTATGCAAATAGCCAAAGAGCTTCCCCTGTGTGTGTGTGTGTTTCATTCATTATCTCACTGAGTGGAAATCGATCATTTAAGATCTGGTTGATGTTTGGTGTCCATGGAAACTATGCAGCCTCATATTGACAGCTGATGAAGGTAGACTGAGACGAATGAAAACGAATGAGACAGAAAACACACATAAGCATTTACAGTCATGGCCCAAAGAAAGTACACCCTCTTTAAATTCTAAGGTTTTACGTATCGAGGCATAATAATAATAATCTAACAAAATACAAAATGGTAAACTGTCCTTATTTATTTAACGATAACTAAGCCAAAATGCTGGATTCCTTCCATGGCTGCTTGTTTTGCAGCCACAGGACCTGAGCGCTTTGGTAGACGGATGAGTTCATGGTCGACTCACTGACTGCAAAGTATTCTAAAATCAAATGTGAGGGCACCTGTCTGACAGATGAAGTTCTGCTTAAACTGGGTCATGGAACAGGACTGTGATCACAAACACAGCAGCAATTCAAAGATTCAACAGAATGACTGGGAAAAAAGAAAAGAATCAAATTGTTGCAATGACCCAGTCAGAGTCCAGACCTCAGCCTGGGTTAAATACTGTAGTGGGACTTTAAGAGAGCTGTGCATAAGGATATGCCCACAAACCTCAATGACCTAAACAAGCATAAACAGTAGGCTATAATTCCTCCACATCAATGTGAGAGAACGATAACATCATAGAGAAGATGATTTTATGTACTAATACTGACAAATTTACAGAAGGTGTACTTTGTTTTTGACTGTACTTGTTAATAGCATCATATATAATATTTATAGATACAGCTGTTAAGCCTACACCGGGCAGATTAATTATCACTTTCTAATATTGATTTGGAAATTTAGACCAAGGGTAAAAGACCTGAAAATGATCTGAGGATCTGTGGAATGTGATACTGTTGTATGTCCTCAACAGTTGAGGTCTATCTGAAACCATCTCCTTCATCGAGGTGGCTCTATATCTAACACCGAACACTCTGTCAGTCTTCATTCAGATGAAAGAGACTCAAGCTTTTATCTGCACTTATAGCAGTCTCACTGTTTCCTAAATGGAAATAAGATTATTCTTGTGAGGGGTTTTTTTTGAGGGTTTTAGATGTCAGGGTAAGAGCCAAGTAACAAGCCAGCTCAGTCCTATTTGCAGCTGCGTATCTCATAGCAGCAACATCCTGAAATAATAAATCACGTGTGTATGAGTGTGTACACGAGTGTGTTACACTGTTCCCTACTGCTAATATTAGAGTGACCCAGCAGCCTTCTCCTATTCTAGTTTATTTCTCTCTTATGTTTTTAGCTTTCTCAGATGTGTTGTTTGAGTGGAGTGGAGTGGGGGGGGGAAATACACATATTTGTCAGCACACACACACACTCACACACACACACACACACTCACACATCTTCCAGCTGATTGAATTGATGGTAAGATTGTTTGGGTAGGACAAGGTGGCTAAGGTTAGATTTCCTCCACCAACACTCCTGTTGAACAATGTGTGCAGTAGCGTCACAGTAGCTAGGCTAATACACTTTTACCTCCTGTTCGTCTCTATAACACGGAACTGTTTTCCAACTGCGTCGATGTTTGCATTTAACAGCTAAAGGTGGTCACATTAATCTCACTGCGTGTTTGCCTTACACAACAGGCTTCATCTCCCCTACGGGTAACCTGTGTGTACATACTGAGCGTATTTGTGCATTCTTTGTGACAGTGTGTTTGAGTGTGTGTTCTTAGGCAGGCAGGTATATCTTGTAAAATGAATAAGAGCTACATCTGGTTGTCTGATTGCATAATTCCTGTGTTTGTTAAACAGGTTGACTGTTTAATGTCTTGCTGTGTCAAATAAAACCTTTGATTAATATGGCCTCATTGCTTAGAAATAATAATTTTTCCTCGCTGCAGGACCCATACATCTTTGAGCCCAACTGCCACATGAAAGTGGACGAGTACGGCTTTTTCATCACCTGGAAGAGTGAGGGAAAGGTAGGACTTCCACATCATGACCCCTGTGTATTCTAGGATTTTCGAGAGGATCCTCTAAATAGAAATGTATAAGACAGGATCCACATGGAGTAGGTAAAGTATTTAAAAAGGCATGCAAGGGAAGAGTCAGTTGATTTTATTTCTTTTTTGTATTTCTGACCATTTGACTCTGAAAAAGGTATATGCAAGTAAATAAAAACTCTATTAATGAAGCACATTTAATATATATGTATATTATAACAAGCTTAAAATATAGAGAAAAGATTTAAGTGTAAGTGTTAGTATTTAGGCTAATACTGATTAGCACTGGGCAATAGACAATGTTTATCAGATGTTTATCAGATAGTTGGATTAATTTGTTGCCGATTTGTTCAGTAGCTCTTGTTGGATGATTTTAAACTAGCTAAGATGAAGCCTAGCACATAAGAGCTACAGCTGGCTGTGCTAGTACTAAAAACTGCAGTTTTTAGTACTAGCATGGTCTCATTTTCCAGCCACTGGATTATAACATTCCTGATTTTTCTTTGCCACTGTCTAAAAACCTCTGAGGTGCATCTGAAGTCCCTCTACTTGGAAAAATAACTCTGATTAGGATGATTTATTTTCCCGTTTAGTGGTTTTAGAAATAGTTTGGTGGCACACTATCTGTGTATTTTTCAGAATTCAGTTCAGAGAATATACAAGCAAGCACCTAACTTCCATAACTTCCATTTTACTGCTAACATTTTGCAAATCTTGCAATAGATTTTGACATTAATTTCCTCCCCCGGAGTTACAAATAGACTAGCAGCATTCATTTCATGCACACCTTCTGCAACTGGGGTGAATGGAGTCAGGTTGGGCCCCAAAGGTGATCAGGTCTCTCCAACTGATGTTACAAACTGCGGCAGTATAAGTTTGTCTGTTCTCGGGAGCCCGCCACTGCGCTGGGATCCCAAGCAGCTGCATGCCTGGTGCTGCAAGAGTCCAAACTGTTAATATGTTTATCCTCATATACTGCAGACTCAAACTTGGTAATTAAATCAAATGGTGTTAAAACAGCTATTCTCAACGCACAAAGGAGACTTCCTCATTTCTGGGTCGTAATCACCCATGTTGCTGAGAGGTTGTGGTGGTTGTGCTTTGCTGACTATCAGAAATTGTCTTTCTTGTAGACTTTTATTCTCCCCCTCTTCACCTACTTCTTTTTTCTCTTTCTTTCCATCATTTTTGGTCTCCTACAGGAAGGTCAGGTTCTGGAGTGTTCTCTCATCAACAGTATTCGCGTTGGTGCCGTCCCAAAGGTAAGAACTCAGGAGAGACAATTTCTTCACTTCTGCCTTCACAAAATTCACACTCTCAGCCTCTGCATCAAACATTCCGTCTTTTAGTCCCACAGAGGCACTCCTGGTAAAATCTAGAGAGACTGCCACTTCAGGCTATTATTCATGCCTAAATTAGCCAAGGCTACAGTGGCTTTTTCTATCAATATAATGACTGTTTTGGGACTCCCGGTTGAGTTCTTACTGCTGAGATTTGCTTTCAAATACAGATTCACACAGGGCACTAGCAGAACATAAACATGAAATATTCAGCTCATCAATATTCATACAACTCTGAGTTTCGCCACAGGTTCTTACTGAACTTTCTCGCAGCTGTGGATTGTACTTTTGACCAAGAGAGTAGTATTGAAAAATTGTTCTTTCAGCCTGGTGGTGATGCGCTGTCAGAAAACCGCTGGGTTATGGAGTTCATACTACAGGATCAAAAGATCAACGGTATAAGATGTTCTGTCTCCGTCAGAATGACTTTTCCTTATCCCATAATAGGAAACGGACCCTAAAATAGCCATGGTGCCCAGTGAATTATTACAGCTGGCAACCAATCAGTTTTCTATGTAGCAGTTACAGAGGCAGATATGCACAAACCCAAACCACATGGTTCCTCTGTATATTAAATATCGATTCATGCTATGTAGCCTTGACAGTGACACATTATATTGTGGTATTTAGCGTCATACCAGCTATATGAATTATGAAAGCTATTATTGGAATATCCATGGACACGCTGCCTTCTAATTTGTATGCAAACCAATGAAGCCACTGAAATGCAGAAGCCTAACAGGAGAGTCTCAAGTCATACTGCTGACAACAGATTGGAGCGCCTTTGTTTGGTCCTGTGTGGCTGTGTGTTTGTGTACGTATGTGAGGGCACGTATATAGATTCTGCAGTCTGATGGCGGCTCATGCGCCGTATGCTGTTCTGTACAGTGCAGACAACTGATAGCCAGGCTTCTCCTCAGAGGCTAACATGGTTACACAAGCCTGGAGAGCTGTTTCAAGTAATCCAATGAGGGAGAAGAGATGAATGGGACTGGATGATTGCAGGCTGAGATTTTAAAGTGGCATAGCCTGTTGCCTGTTGCTGTTAATTCAATTCCATAACATATAAGCATTACTATCTTCCATGGTGGCAATGGTGGCAGACAGGAAATCTGATTGAGAAGATGAGAGAGGGAGGAGTGGTGTTTTTGATAGTGAGAAAATGCTTATGTGGATTGTTCTGTGAAACTGATAAAACAGACATTAAAGTTATATCAGGCTAAGGTCTGCTGGGATGTAGTTTGTTCTGAGAAAAAGAACTAAAGGTCTTTAAATGTTGAAATATTTCCCTTAAACTTAAAGCAGCAGAAATGCTTTCAAACATCTAAAGAGCAGCTTAATTATTCTTATCTTATCTTTTTTTTAGCTTTATGTCTAGGTCTCTGTCTTAGCATGTAATTTTGATCAGCTATTTATCCATCATTTCCATACTAATCTCTGCCTTTAATGCTGTGTCCTCAGGACCCTAAGATCCTGTCATCATTTGAGGCCACTGGAAAGACAGAAGCAGACTTGGAGGGTTGCATCATCTGCATCTGCAGTGGCACAGACCTGGTCAATCTCAACTTCATGTTCATGGTGGCAGAGAACCCAGAGACAGCCAGGGTAAATGCATGCACTACCCATATTTCTGCTGCGTTATACAAACGATAAAGATGGAGCGCTGACCTTGAGATTTAATTGGAGTGTTGCAGTTTGAAATATTTTGACAATATAACAGATGTAATGGACAGCTGTGTATTCCAATATACCATGATTTTCTTCACTCACCATATACCTTTCAGTGACAAAAGGCACTTGTAGCTTCCGGCTAATATCTAACTTGTAACACTTTTTGAGTGCATCACAGGTTAAAAAAAGGTGTTTTGATGAATTTAGATGGATTTAATCAATGGCCACTAAGCATATGTAGTCTGGACAAAAATTCACTGTAAACTCCATAGACTGTATGTAAAAGATGTAAATGATATAGGCGCCATGACGTCACCCACCTGGTTGTGAAGTCCTGTTTTGATGCCTTAAATATTAGCATTTGGGGTGCTTCTGTTTTGTTTCTTTGTTTTGTTTTTACATTTAAAATCGACCATATTTGCATGAGAGGGTGGAGCGCTAAGTTGTCAACCAATCCTAGAACAACTGTTAGCAAAATGCATGCAAAGATTGTATGTGTGCATCATGCTAAACACTGATAATTCTAATTAGTGCCAAGTGATACACACACCCACAAAACAAAGTAGAAACTTGAAAAAACTAAAATTTTACTTAGCAAAAGAGGAACTTCTTAGATGGCTCTTGATACAATTAACCACACAGCATTAAATGATGTTCCACGAGTCACCCAGGCCACAAACACGCATGAGTGACATGAATCCTACCAGGCAGTTAGTTGTTTTGGTGTCCACCTTTCGATCTTATCAGTCAGGCACTTAGCTTTAAGCTTTAAGGTGAAACGGACCTAAAACAAAAATCACCTACACAGAGCTGTTATGGATGGGTAACTATAGACCAAAGTTATAGTTTTTTTTTTTTTATGTCTGTCAGGTTGTGAAATTTGACGTTTTTGTTGGGAGTCTACAGGGAAAGAGTCACGTTGCGGGTCTGCCTCGTGTGGCCACTTATGGAAGTACAGTTTTTGGTACTTTGGCATGTGTGGATATTTAAACCTTGGAGGTTGGTGCGTAGTCCCGTCCAGGCGTTATCCCGTGTCAGATAGCTGCTATCCTGCAGCCTTCCCTGTTCGCTCTGCCTACTCATACTGTACATATTAGAGCTTCGAAGCAGAGAGCACAGTGAGGCTGCTTGTAGGAGCTTAACTTCTACTTCATTTTTCTGCCCTCGAGATAAACTCTGCTTAGCACCTGTCTGAGTAATTTCAACATTTCCACAACAATGTAGATGTAAAGATTAAAAGACCACCCAGCCACAACAGATTCTCAATTCAGAAAGGAAAGCCAGGGTTAATATGCCAGCTCCTACACAAGGCCTTGATTCATTGAATAAATAGATGCATCTGGAATGATTCACAGCATCTCTGTTCTGTATTCCTCCTGCTGCTTTCGCTGCTGTTTTTCTCTTGTCGTCTTGCACTTCTTCATTGTTCTATATTTGAAGAATGAGCCACTTGGATGAGCCCCAAAAATAACCCGCTACTTTTGGCATAATACAAAAACATCACAGTAAGAGAAATTAAAGTCAGTGTTTATTATACTTCAAAAAAGGTGTTTTTTTTTCTTCTTTTTTTCCCCCTTCACTGAGTCCTATAAAAAGACTCCAAGTAGGAATATCTGGTTAGTCTCAATACTTTTTGACTCGTTTCTGTGGAAGGGAAGAAGTTCTATTAGTTCCTGTTCAACACACAGACAATACTTCTTTGTCATTTCAATGCTAGCTTTGGTATTTTCATAGGCTATGTTGACAGCATGCAATATAATGAACATGACCATTATTGTGCTCAATCATTTTGGTAAAGATGAAGATTTGCGATTAAAAGAAACTCTACATGTCCTCTAAAGATATGAAACCAAAGGAAGAGCCACTTTGTCACCTCGAGTACGTTTTCTCAGCCTGACAGATGTCTGCCAGATAGCTTAAAACATATGACTTATACTTTATTTTCTTTTAAACACAATGGCAAATAAGAGTTTGTCATTCACAATAGTTTGCTGAGAAAAATTAAGAGGTGCCACAAAACAACAAGAACGACTGAAAGTCAAAGCACCACGCTTGACTAAAATGTTTTAATATTTGTCGCTGACTTTCCTACATACTTGATGCAAATGACAGTCAGTATAATTTAAGTCACCAATTTTTATTGAACAAACCTCCCAAAGATAACTGCTTTTGCAAAAATAAAACAACACAAAATGCTCTGTTCCAAATTATTATGCACAACAGAGTTTCAAAACATTTTATTGGGTGTAAAGAACTGCAAATGGTCATTTCTTGAATTTGCAGCATTAGGAAGTCATATTTACTGAAACTAAAAGCTATTTCAATCAAAAACATCTTAACAGGCCAAGTTACATGTTAACATAGGACCCCTTGCTTCACATAGCCTTCACAATTCTTGTATCCATTGAACTTGTGAGTTTTTGGAGAGTTTCTGGTTGGATTTCTTTCTGAGATGTCAGAATCGCCTCCCACAGCTGCTGTTTTGATGTGAACTGCCTCCCACCCTCATAGATCTTTTGCTTGAGGATGCTGCAAAGGTTCTTAATAGGGTTGAGGTCAGAAACCACAGGAGGGAGGATGGAAACCACGCCACGAGTTTCTCTCCTTTTATGCCCATAGCAGCCAATGCCACAGAAGTATTGTTTGCAGTATGAGATGGTGCATTGTCATGCATGAGGATAATTTTGCTATGGAAGGCACTGTTCTTCTCTGGGTACCATGGAAGACAGTGGTCAGTCAGAAACTCTACATACTTTGCCGAGGTCATTTTCACACCTTCAGGGGCCAACCAGCTCTCTCCCCATGATTCTGGCCCAAAACATGGCTCCGCCACCTCCTTGCTGATGTCACGGGCTTGTTGAGACATGGTGGCCATCCACCAACCGTCCACTACACCATCCATCGGGACCATCCAGGGTTACATGGCACTCATTAGTAAACAAGACTGTTTGAAAATTAACCTTCATGTATTTCTTGGCCCACTGCAACCGTTTCTGCTTGTCAGTATTGGTTGGGGGTGGCCGAATGGCAGGTTTATGCACAACTGCAAGCCTCTGGAGGATCCTACACCTTGAGGTTCATGGGACTCCAGAGGCACCTACAGCTTCAAATATCTGTTTGCAGCTTTGTAATAGCATTTTAACAGCTGCTCCCTTAATCCGATGAACTTGTCTGGCAGAAACCTTCCTCATTATGCCTTTATCTGTGCAAACCCGTCTGTGCTCTGAATCAGCCACAAATTTCTTCACAGTACGATGATCATGCTTAAGTTTTTGTGAAATATCTAATGCAGGGGTGTCAAACTCAAATACACAGTGTGCCAAAATTCAAAACTGGAACAAAGTCGCGGGCCAACATTAATATTTATTGAAAAAAAATCTTCCTCCAGATATAAGAATGAATCTTTTCTTATGGACTCAAACAGGTTTTGCTGAAAAACTGAATATGGAACAAGCAAAGCTTAATACTAAACAATATATATATTAGCTGTATAATATCAGTAGGCCAGCATTAATAGTAATTTGGTATGGCTTCGCGGGCCAAATGTAATTAGGCTGCGGGCCAAATTTGGCCCGCGGGCCAGAGTTTGACACCTATGATCTAATGTTTTCATACCTTATCCCAAGGCATTGCATTATTTGACACTCTGCAGCAGAGATTGTTTTTCTTTCCATTATTGCTTTAAACCTGTGGCATGCTTAATAAAGTGGAACATCCTTCTTAAGTAGACTTCCTTTAATTGGGCTCACCTGACAAACTAATTATGTCTGAGATTGATATCAGTGATCCAAAGAGCCCTGAGACACAACACCATCCATGAGTTTAACTGAACACACAAAAAAAATCAGTGTTTATGACACTAAAATCCTATTTGCATAATATTTTTACAGAAGTCAGTTTGTAGAAAAATTTAAAATCACCAGTAGCTTTAAAACAAGCTGGGGTTTTTTGTCTTTTGAGCACAGATCTGTTATTTGGCACCACCGGATTGGTGTTTATTCATTTCCCATGAGAGGGTGTTTTTTTGTTTTTTCCCTTCATGCTGGTGGGTGTTATAACTGCTGTTTGTGCCACGGGGCTGCCAATGATATTCATGCAGCAGCCCACAGCAGGGAACACAAACACGTACACTCACAGGTTAAAGTACATGAGCACGTCCCCCACAGTCAAAAACACGGTCCCTCTTTATCTCTCTCGCGCACACATATAGACATAAACGCACCGCGACACCATCAGCACCCCTCCCAGCATGCAGGTGGCCCTACAGTAAAGAGCAGGCCTCGATAGATGACAGAGATATTTACATCAGCGCGCTGCTTCGTGAACACCACACCCCTGCTGCACAAGCCATCGCGTTTAATGTTTTTATAATGACACCAGTAGATATTTGTTGTGGAAGTGGAGGAGGGTTTAGCACAAAGAGGGACCGACATTCAGAGAGGAGGCTCAGAAGTGTTCGGATTATCAGTGGCCTTTACATGGATGCATGAGGCAGCATATTCATGGGCAGTCACAGGCCTTCTCTAGCTGTTTGTTTATCATCACTCCTTGTAGCCTTGCAACAGGTCGCTGTTTATCGCTGTGTGTGTGTTTTTTGTGTCTGTGTTAATGATGGTCCTGTCAAGGCCCCTATCACAAGACTGTTGATTAAAGAGCAATTCATTTGCTTGTTTATTTCCCCAAAGACATTCACCTCTAAACACAATGCAAACTGGGTGCTCTTTTGAATGCTATGTAATTTGTTCAGTGGTTTTAAGTGGCAGGAGTGTGTATACGTGTGCGTGTGTGTCCTGAATACTTGTGCTTGTTTGCTTGCAGAAGTGGATCGAGGGTTTGAGGTCAGTGATTCACAACGTTAAGGCCAACAACGTCTGTCCAATGACATGCCTCAAGAAACAGTGAGTGCAATTTGCAGCACAGTTGTAATAACTTGGCTGTATGCCTTCTTCAGTAAAGCGCCTTAATCCTACTTCCTGTTTTTGTTTAGTTGGATGAGAATGTGTTTCCTTACCAACGTGAATGGGAAGATTCCTGTAAGAGGGTAAGAGTATGTTTAAAGTATGTTTTGTTTGTTTGTTTGTTTTTATACAATATCACTCATCTTCACCTTATCCTCCTCTTCTTCTTAAAGCATCACTCGGACATTTGCATCAGGCAAAACAGAGAAGGGGATCTTTCAGGCCCTGAAGGATCTGGGCCTTCCTAGTGGAAAGGTCAGACAAAACTGGAAGTCAGATGTGTCCGAGTTTGTTACGCCAAAAGAAGACTGTGAGGAAATGACTCTCTCACTTACCTTTCACAGAACGATGAGATTGAACCAGCAGATTTTACCTTTGACATTTTTTACGCGCTCACACAGAAGATCTGCCCTCGCACAGATATAGAGGAGCTCTTCAAGAATATGTAAGTGTTTCATCTCGTCTGCTCTCTTTTTAATTGTTTTGTACCTTAAAAATAATAATATATTCTCCGAATACACACTTAACAGCATCACCCTGACCCAGCATCGTATCGTACCTGCGTTACCTTGTGCCTGGGTGGAACAATGATATCCACTGTTTAAATATTCCCCAAGTGAGAGCTGCTGCATCATGTTGGAAATAATCAGGACAAATGTTTCTGTGCCTGCCGCACTAACTATGTCTGGACAGCCTAACCTGCTTCCACCGTTCAACATTAATTATGTTCAACCTAATGACAACAGTCAAAGAAGAGTGATGATTAACAAGATACTACTAAAAGCATAATGTAACTGTAAAGACTGGCTTTTCTAATTTTAACTGACTGACTGTGTGAATGACTGTGAGGGTTTCGATTTTAAGGAGCATAACATTTTGTTTTGTTTTTTTTTTCTAATTAATCTCTCTGCAGCAATGGGAACAAAACTGATTATTTAACTGTAGACCAGTTAGTCAGCTTTCTGAATGAAGTAAGCTCTTTATCATTCATTAACTTCTCTCTGTATTTAGCTTGCGTGTGCCCTTCCCTGCAACTCCTCCTCTTACTCTCATCCTGCTCTGGGGTAGAAGTCGCCCTGCCCCCAGGCCCGACTGCACATTAGTCCACCTTAATCAAATTGGATGGACACAACATTTAACTTTGAGTGGGCCTGCAAGGGCATCTTCAACCACCTCCCTTATTCTGCATGCCCACCGTCATCCCATTCCCCATGTTCTCCCTACCGTGGCTTGCCTCCTTCTCCCCCCCGCCCCATGTCTGATTGGTGTTGCCGTAGCAACGGGAGGGTCGAGGTTTCCATCCTGTTGCTTCCTGCTCGGTTCATCTCGTTCCCTGCTGTGCGTATATGTGTTCTGTGGCTGTGCTCCTCTGTGTGGCTGAATACCTGCCTAGTCCTGCTGCTGTGCAGTCACGTGTTTGCGCTGCTTCATGCTCTGGGCTCGCCAATCAAATTAAATTCCCCACCTGGCTCTGTGAGTGGGCAGCGACATGTTCATGATGTTTGAATGTTTGCTGTCGTTTTTGTTAATGCCACCTTGATTCCCTCAAACACATGTGATTCTTTGCTTTTAAGCAACATTTAATCTCTGCAACTGTTAGTGTGGCTCACAGGTTTTTGTTTATACTGCCGTAGAATAATCACCTTGATCAGTGCTTTTAGTACTTGCTGTCAAAATGTTACGTGCCTGTGTGTATACTAATGATATATAGATAATATTTCTTAAATAGTAAGTGATGAAAGCCAATCACATAGTCCTCCTGAGTTCAGTACCTTTGACCAGGCATAACAAATTGAGAGTGTAAACATATTGTAATAAGTTTGCGTGTCAGCGCAAGATGCATTTGTCCTAAGTTAGATTTGTGAATAGAGGGATGACTGCGTTTGTTTCGCTTCACAGAACCAGCGCGACCCAAGGTTAAATGAGATTCTGTTTCCATTCTACGACCCCAAGAGAGCCATGCAGATCATCGAGAAATACGAGAGAGACGAAGATCTGAAGAAGAAAGGTAGAAGAACCGTGTGGGCAAATCAGAGGGCAAGAGATGTTTTAGGCTTTGCTGCCATCTGCAGGTGTTACCTTGAAGCTGCAGGATGGAAAACCAGATTGTTGGCACATTTTCTCCAGGACTAAATATTTATTGTCAAGTGCCGGAGTTTATTTTTCCCCTGTTATCATCATGATGAAATAGTTGTACACACAGCTCTGCTGCTTTTTAAATACACATTTAGATTCCCAAAAGAATCTACAGTAGTTAAACATCAAGTAGCTGTTGATATAAACAAACAGGAAGGGATGGCCTGACATTTGCACGTCTTGTGCTGAATTCAAAGTTAGCAATGATAAAAATATATATGTTAATACTTAGTGATAGAGAGTGAGTTAGAAAAGCCTTTTATATTCAATTTATTTGAGAACACTTCTTCTACAAATACATATTAGGTTTTTCCAAAATAAATAAAAAAATTAGAATAATATTTTCAGAGTTTTGTACTGCTTTCACCTTAAATAAATATTCACCAGCTTACCGAGTTCACAGTTTAACAATAAATAATATTCTACCACTAAGTTCCACCCTTCGTGTCCTTCCTTGTTCTGTTCAGGTCACATGTCCAGTGATGGGTTCTGCCGGTACCTGATGTCAGATGAAAATGCTCCAGTGTTCCTGGACCGGCTGGAACTGTACCAAGATATGGACCAACCGCTGGCCCATTACTTCATCAGCTCCTCCCACAACACGTACTTGACAGGCCGACAGTTTGGAGGGAAGTCCTCAGTAGAGATGTACCGGCAGGTCCTGCTGTCTGGATGCAGGTATTTATATTTATATATATGTTAATATGGTGTACTCGGATGGGTTGACAGACACACATGTATCATCCACTGTTAGGTTTATCTGGCTATGCTAAAGCTCAGTTGCATGTGCAGTTTGTGGACAGCGACATTTCTGTGTGCTTTGCATTAGATGTGTGGAGCTGGACTGCTGGGATGGGAAAGGGGAGGACCAGGAACCCATCATTACTCATGGCAAGGCCATGTGCACAGATATCCTGTTCAAGGTGAACAACAAAAAACAACTTTGTTCAGTCTTTCTGTTACTGCTTTAATGTTGTTTCATAATGTAAGTCTGCCCCCTTGTGTTCAGAGTTTGATATAACTTTTGATGGCTTCTTTTGATTCATCCTCCTCACACCTAATGTTTTTCTTCTCCTGCCACAGGATGTTATCCAAGCCATTAAGGAGACAGCATTTGTCACATCAGACTTTCCTGTTATTTTGTCCTTTGAAAATCACTGCAGGTACATTTATAATCAGTAAACATCTAATGCATCATAGGGATTGCTTTTTTTGCATAAATATTTCAAACATAATCATTATATAGACATGATATGTATTGTTGTGTCTGTGTTACTTAGTAAACCTCAGCAGTACAAGATGGCCAAGTACTGCGAGGAGATCTTCGGTGACCTGCTCCTCAAACAGCCTCTGGAGAACTATCCGGTAAATCCTCTCTTTCTGATGCAAAGTATTTCTTAGAATTTGCTCTAATTGGGTTATACTCATATTTACTTAAGTGTAAAAGTTCTTTTCTCTTTGGCAGATTGAACCTGGGCGTCCTTTACCCTCTCCAAGTGAGCTCAAGCGGAAAATCCTCATCAAAAACAAACGCTTGAAACCTGAAGTCGAACAGAGTACGTATATAGCACAGAGACAGCACATCTATTATGTGATTTTATGAGATTTGTCTGTCTTTAACATGTGTATGTGTGCAATACAGAGCAGCTCGAGGCCTTCAAAAAACACATGGAGGCAGGAGAGACAAACACCCCTGCTATCATAATGGGAGAGGAGAATGAAGACGACACAGAGAACGGTCAGATGTCTGACAGTCTGTGTTTCTATGTGAAATAATAAATCGTAGTAATGTGCGTGACAGCCTCTCTTGTACATGCAGTAAGCGATAGGTTTATGCTGAAAAATGCAAAGTAGAACATCAAGTGCAAACACTCGTTAAAGTGCACCAAGGAATAAGAAAAATATTAATGTTGGAGGAAAAAAAATCAGCTTTGCTATTGATTTGTGTTGTTCTGTATATGTGAGCGTAGGAGAAAAAGAGGCAGAGGACAAGGATTTGAATTCAGAGGCCCCCAGCAGTGTTTCTGAAGCAACCAGCGAGAAAGAATCCAACAGTGTTTCTCAGAGCAACGCTGTCAGCTCAAGGAAAGATGACGAGCAAAGCAACAGTATTAAGAAGGTAGGTTTGAGTGTCGACTTGCTACTGAAACACTAAAACGAATCTGTCGACACTGCAGAGAAGCACTCTGGTTTGTTATACATCCCCGTCAGGTGAGATTAAAACAGCTAACTGTAACAGTTTTTTTTTCCCTGTACCATTTGGTAAATATAGGACATTGGAGTACTATGGCCCAAATTCAGCCAAATCTACCACTAACACGAACATCCCATTAATGGATGTTTTGTATCGATGTGTTCTTAGGTACCTGAAGATGAGGTGACAGAGATGTCTGAAGCAACTGACGCCACAGACATCTCTGAAGCATCTGACCAAGACAACAACAAGAAGGCAAGTGCCCATCCCGTCCCCTTTTTACCCCACTAAAAGCTGACTGCTGTCTCTGGGCTGATGAATAAGACTGGGTTATTGAGCCATGTGTGCTTGTGCTGTGCAGACTGTAGATGTGGCAGAAGACTTAGAAGAGGCTCTGATAGCTCAGTACACCTATGTGGGAGCCACCACTAACATCCACCCGTATCTGTCAGCCATGGTCAACTATGCACAGCCGGTCAAGTTCCAGAGTTTTGATGTAGCTGAAGGTGAGAGCTTCAACTTTTAGCTCTCATTTGAATTTAATTGGATTTTTTGTTTTATTATTGCTGTGGATGTAAGAGCCTAATCATAGAACAATCAATCAATTACTGCCTGACAAAAAAAATGTTTATCAACTTTTCTTTTTCTTTTCTTTTGTTTTTCAGAAAGGAATATCCACCATAACATGTCATCTTTTAACGAGTCAGTTGGCCTGGGCTATCTGAAGACTAATGCCATTGAGTTTGTAAAGTATCCTTTGAGCATTTGTCAGATCAGCATTGTTCCCTTTCAGACCATGCAATATTACCAAAGAGTACCTTATTGAATATTTGTTTCATCCCCCCATCATACGCTGCTACTCCCTTTATTCTATTGCACAATACTTTGTCACTTTCTAGAATCGCCTGCACTGATAGCTAAGTTATTTATTCACCAGGATATAGTTATTACTTCGTTAGAGTTATTCGATACTATGTCTTGCACTATCCTACTATATATTACTGTATACTACTATTCATCTGTTCCTCTGTCTCTCCTGCTGCTTTGAGCATGTACATGACAAAAGAATTTCCCTCGGGATAAATAAAGTTATTCTTATTCTTATCAGCCAGTTGCATTGGATTTTTCTAGAAAATAGAACAGCTATAAAAAAAAAAAAAGGACGTCAAGGTAGGAAAAATAAAGATAAATAATACATTGAAGTTATCGTTACAGGGTGTATGTTAACTTTAATCAGCATAAGATCAGATTTCACCAAGTTTAGGTTTTAAGTTTAAACTCTCTGAGACTTTAAGGGAAACAGCTCAGACACTTTACTGAGATGCATGAAGAGACATAAATTTCCAATGAAATCTGAGTTTGAACTTTATAGATTGAGGTCACCTAAATGAGATCTGAACGTCGGGTCAGAACTGATGTTTTTTAGACATATTTGTTTCCACTCTGCTGTCGGAAAAGAACTTGAGGCCTCTAGAGCCCAGTGTGCTTTCAGCCTGTGTAGCTTGGGTTGACACACAGCCTCTCTCTCTCGCTCTCCCCTCCAGTGGGACTGCTTGACCCAAGCTGTTCACACTAAAAATAGTTGTACAGTCTGTTTGATGCACACACTCTCATGCACTCACATGCACATGCACACATGTGTTGAAACACACATGTTCTCCCTCCCTTGTTTTTCAAATTTTCCTGAGCTTCAGCACAGCTACAATAAGCGTCAGATGAGCCGTATCTACCCCAAAGGGGGCCGGGTGGACTCCAGTAATTACATGCCTCAGATCTTCTGGAACGCAGGCTGCCAGATGGTCTCACTCAACTTCCAAACCCCAGGTACCACAGCATGCAACGTGGGACCTCTAACCTTACACTCACCCATAAAACACCATAGTATATGTATCTTCATATTACAAAACACACACGCAAATGTCATTTCAAGCAACCCTCTGACCATGCTCAGAGCATCTTCTGCATGTGGGGAAGGGTTGACTGTGAAGCCACGAAACGACCATCTTGCAGCTGCAAATATATGCATGCAGAAAAAAAACAAGAAAGAATTTCTGAATTGATAAAAATATCAGGTTTGGATTTGGTGTTAAGGATCAGCTCATTTAAATAGAATCAATATCTTTTTTGGGGGGTTCCAAATTGCTAAATAAATGCAGCTAAAGTCGTACCTTTGTTTATCTCTGACCTCTTACACACACACACACACACACACACACACACACACACACACACACACACTATCAAACTGTTGCTGCCATATAAACACCTTAACAGGGAGTGAAACAGCTGCTGTCCTATGTCTAGAGGCATTAGAGATTGGACCATATGGCCTGCTGTGAGTGGGGCATATGCGAGGCTTTAGGCAGGGGTCTGGGGACTTGGAGCTAAGGGGGAGTCAGGGAAAATAGTGCAAACCCATTCACTCTGATTCAGGGGAAAAAAAGAAAAAAATCAGTCTTTAAATGATGTTTTTTTTTTTTTTGTTTTGTTTTGTTTTGAGTCATTCGTTTATTTGGATTGTTTTGATGTTTAAACACTGGCGTGTATATATTGCAGTTACTAATCACCTGTCATTCTCACTCTTCTCTCAGATCTGGCCATGCAGCTGAACCAAGGAAAGTTTGAGTACAATGGCTCCTGCGGGTGAGCACAGCTCCTCAACTCCTGTCTTTAGCTCATTCCGGTCTGTCCCTCCTCCCTCCCTCCCTCCCTCGACTGCCAGAAGCGACCGCAGCTACTATCTTTCCCAAAAACCAATGAGTGCTTTCGAGAAGGAAGCTCCTCTTCTCTCGGCAGTCATCTGTCTCTTCCTCTCTCCCTTGTCGTCGCCATGCCTCGCCTTTAATACCGTCCCTGAGGGCAGAGATTTTCCTGCTAATGCTGGAAATCTTATATGTGGCGAGATCGAGGCTTTTGCAGACAGTCGTCATTACTAATGTTACTCTGATGGGCCCCTGGTTAGCATACACATGTGCACTGTATCTCCGTGTGCTACAGTTATTCTACATCAGGAGACATCAACAACAAAAAAATGTTTGTAAAGGCATCATAATCAGATTTTACAAAACAAAAGTGTGTTCGTAGATGGGTTTGTGCGTGGCCGTTTTCCTCATGTGCATCTTCTGTGCACGTCAGGTATCTGCTGAAACCCGACTTCATGCGGCGGTCAGACAGGATGTTTGACCCATTCTCAGAGACACCGGTGGATGGCGTCATCGCCGCAACCTGCAGCGTACAGGTTAGGTCATGCAGCACTAATAAATCATTCAGGGAAAAAGTGGATAAGGAATTTCCATTCAGGCATTCAGCCAAACATTTTTTTCAGTGGAACTAGGCTTCATCCATGTCTGTGAAACCTACAGATGATATCATATTGAAGGTTGGTTTTAGGCTTAGATGCGGCATGCTGTACAAATTACAGTGGTCAATGGAGTGGTTCTTATATCGTGCGTTTTTACTCTCCTAGAGCACTCAAGCGCTTTATGCAACATGACTCATTCACCCATTCATATTCAGGAGCAACTGTGGGTTTAGTATCTTGCCCAAGGACACTGGCATGCAGACTGACTCACCAAACTTCTGATTAGTATATAGGTTGCAGTACCTCTTGAGCCACAGCCACCCCACAGTGCACTGAATGAACCTGTGCAGATAATATTGCTGTAAAATCAACACCTTTCCAAAGCACTGAGAATGGTCTGCTCCTTTTTTTTTTTTTTTTAGGTGTTCTCAGGACAGTTTCTCTCTGACAAGAAAATCGGGACCTACGTTGAAGTCGACATGTATGGACTGCCAACAGACACCATCCGGAAAGAGTTTCGCACTCGCATGGTGATGAACAATGGACTGAACCCTGCCTACAACGAGGAGCCATTCGTCTTCAGAAAGGTAGCACAAACACATAGACAGCAATAATGGATACAGTGAGTTGAAAAAATGTTGCAGCATGTAGTTCCATTTGGGATGAGCCAATGGAAGTGGAAAATGGTGGAGAAAAATCTATTATTTGGGTTGGAGAAAGGTCTTAGTGACATGAGAAGCAGCCTCATTCTCATCTGACTGCCAGTACAGAGGGTGGAAGGAGAAGAAAAGGAGACAATAATGAAATCTAAGATAATAGTAGCAAGAGTTAAAAGGAGAGGAGGATGCAGATGGGGGAAATATCAAGTGAATATCTATTAAAATCAAGAAATATAAAGAGAGAATACAGAAACTAATGGAGTGATTTTGGATACTGTTGAATAATAAAGTGTGACAAAAAAAACAATCTACTGTATACCGACTCACAGAAAAAGAAAAAGGAAGTGAGGAAAGGAGCCACAGAAATGAAAAGAAAGACAATTAGAGGTGAGGGAGAGAATTAAAGGGAAAATAAAAGAGACGGGAGCCAAAGAGAGAGAGGAACATGTGTGTAATAGTGCTGCTCTCAGCAGAATAGGAAGTCTCTCAGCCATGACTGTGACTCCAGCTTCCTAACACACACCATCAATCACAGCCTGCCGCAGTGCTGCTCTGCTCACACACACACACACACACACACACACACACACAGCTATCAAACAGGGCCATCATAAGCAGGGCTGCAAGCAAGATTCGTTTCTCACCTCCACACACACACAGATGCCCTCAAATGCCGCCACACTTTTTGCATGCATACACACCGCTGTCATCATGACTGCGAGCGAACAATACACAGTGCATCAGCAGGGCTGTGAATGTGTAAGCAAACACACACACACACACACACACACACACGCGATGCTTCTACCCATTCATCTCCAGTGAGTATTCTTCAGCCTTATCTCCCACCTTCCCATCGTCTTTGTATTAATCATCCTCTTATCTTCACATGGAAGCCCAGTTAAGACACTCTCTCGCTCTCTTTTTTCCCAAGGGTGTGCGTACAGAAGCTCATCTGCAGACACAAGTTAAATGCATACATATATACACAAGATATTCCACTCCTCCACTCCTCGGATGCATACTAGCTGCAGAGACGGGCTTGTCAGCAGTCAGATATGCAGTGTGTTCCTCCTTTATCGTGTCTTTTTCTTTTATCAAACATGGACTATACCCTGATTGTGGCCCCTGCAGTTTCATCTTCGACCTTCCCCTTTAATGATGCTGCTTTCTTTTACTGCTTTGTCTGGCAAATATTTATCTTTTTAAACATTATCAGAGCACAATGAGCTCAGTAGACTTCCAAAATTTCGGCAGAACTGATGGCGACGTCTGTGGCTTTTCTTTCTTTTCTTTTTTCTTCAGTGTGGTTACTCCTCCCTCTTACCCACTGTTTTCCTTCATGCCTTCCTTCTAGGTGATCTTACCAGACCTGGCCGTGCTGCGCATCGCAGTCTACGACGACAACAATAAGCTGATTGGGCAGCGCATCCTGCCTCTTGACGGCCTGCAGGCTGGCTACCGCCACATCTCTCTGAGAAACGAAGGCAACAAGCCGCTGTCGTTGCCCACCATCTTCTGCCAAATCATCCTCAAGACCTACGTGCCCGACGGCTTCGGAGGTGAGGGAAACACACAAATTGCAGCACTTTATGTACTTTATATTACTGGATAGACTTCAGTGCATGGGTAAAACAGAACTATAAGTTTGTTTTGTATAGATAACCTTTAATATCCGTCATAAGTATTCTGAGAGCAATAAAATAAAGCAGCTGCTGTAGCCTGCAGGGAGAGGAGAGGAGAAAGGAAAGCAAGAAAACTCTCTCCTGCTCGCTTTTTCTCTGCCTTGGGTTGGTTTTAACATCCACAGTAATGGCGTGGCACAAATGATGATGACAGTGACTCTGCAGTAATGGTTTCGAACAGGCACGAGCATACAAATGAGCAGGACAATTGGAGTTGTCATTAAATAAAGCCAACGGGCTCGCACTGAGGAATCATTACTGTAACCATTAGCGGTTATTCTGCAAGATCTGTCGCTATCACTTTCCTACTCAAGCGGCTCTTTACCAAGAGCTGAAAATAAGATCCTGTTCCCTAGTAACGGTTATTTAAACAAGACGTGAAGATGATTTCAGATTTGATAAGGAGACTTTCTCAGAACGTAGACAGGAACGCAAAGCTGTGTCATACAAAGTTTGCACTGAATGACACATTTCAGCGTCAGGTTATTCATTCAGCCCACCAGGCTCATGACGAAATCTTTCTAAATCTCTTTGTGTTTCAGCTATTGTGGATGCTCTATCAGACCCAAAGAAGTTTTTGACTATAGCAGAGAAGAGAGCTGACCAGATGAAAGCACTGGGAATTGACACGGTACACAAAGCAACAGCCATACGAATCCAAACCTGGTCTGATCAAATGTATCTGACTGAAAGGACGCAGTCAGTTTGAATAAATGCGTCTCTTCTCCTTTGTAGAACGACATAGCAGATGTTCCCAGCGGAAGCTCAAAAAACGACAAGAAAGGGAAGGGTAAAGGTGACACCGTGAAAGCCAGTGTGACACCGCAAGCCAGCTCAGACATGGCCCAGACTTCCAACGCTGCCCAAAATAACACGACCGAAGCCAAGAAGGGTATACGCTGACGTAAAGACAGACATATTAAACGTGCTGTATGCGAACTATGTAAACGAAGAATAACATTTCTGTTTCCACTGCTGTTTCAGATAACGCACTCGTGCCTACTGTCAGCATTGATGACTTAAAGCAAATGAAGGTTGGTATTGTAACTCCTGTCACATAGCTCAGCAGCAGGTTTCCTTTAGTTTAGTCTGTACAGGCATATATATGAAGAATGAGCAATTATATAGAAGTAATCTTTGCTTCAGGTGTTGACATTGTCTGTATCATGTTTAGGCCTAAAAATCAATAACTACTTTGTTATCTTTTGGTAATAACAAATACTATTGTAGTTATGATTTTGCACCAATATTAAACTCACAATTATCTCATGGAAGTAACTGCACGCCAACTATTAATGCTGCCCGAGTCTAGTACATCGTGACTAAACATGGATCTCTCCCACTGCAGTCGTACCTTAAATTGATTAAAAAGCAGCAGAAGGAGCTCAACACTCTAAAGAAGAAACACTCAAAGGTGGGTGACTGTTTTACTGCAGACCTGTCTGCTAACAATACAAAGGGGCTGCTGTTTATTCCTGACAGTTATTGATGCTCCGAGGGATAGAAACGGTGGAAGGGGAGGCGGCTCTACCTTTCATCTTCCACTGACCACTGACTGCACACACACACACACACACACACACACACTCTGTCCGTTCATAATGTACATAGGGTGCTTCTGAGTATGCTAATGTGTCATATTGCTTCTAGTGTCTCCTGCTTGCACAAAGCAAGTCTGTATAAGAGAGATGCAGGAAATGATACAACTGTTTCTTTACTACACGCTTTTACTTTTCCCTTCATCTCAGGGATGGATTTGTGGAGATTTGAATTATATCCCAGGAGTAAAGAAGGCACATAAGTTAATATACTGAAAAGTGTCTGTAGATCCAGACACATAATGATTTGCAACAATCTAGAATTGCTAAAGTACCTGTTCTCTTTAACCTGTGATCAGCACAGTTTATAGTGGGTGCTGGCTCAGTCATACATGCAGATTAATTATCACAGAATTTAGTCCTGTTGCTTAACATATGTATATCAGTACCTGCAGACCCATCTGTTGGCTGCTGGTTCATTATTCAGTGGGAGCAACAAAATCAACATATGAGTGTATTAGAAACAATAATCGTTGTTGTTATTGCTGCTGCCTGTTTTGCTGATTCCAAATTGGTTTCAATATAGGTTAAAACTGCATTTGCATGGCATAAGTTAATACTTAATAATAAACGTGTCTCCCTTTTCTGCACTAGGATCAAAATGCAATGCAGAAAACTCACTGCACTCAGGTGGACAAGATAGTGTCTCTGCATGATAAGGAGAAGGTAACTCTGGAGAAGCTACTAGAGAAAGCCATCAAGAAACGAGGGTAAGTGGAGACAAAGCAAACAAACACACACACACACACACACACACACACACACACACACACACACTCATCTCTGTGTGTTTTGTCCTTTAGCGTCTCCCGTGTGAAGTCAGTCTTGTCTCTGTTTGTTTATCTTTTTGTCTCTGTCAAATTCTGAGGTTTGCGTCTGTGTCTTGGTGTTAGTTCCAGTTGAGTTTTGTTGAGTTTTAAGTTACCTGTCTAGTTTTCCTGATTTGTTGCAGCTATGTTCCCTTGTGTTTCCCATCTCCCTAACTGCCTCGTGTGTATTTATTGTTTGACTCTTTCCTGCTCAGTGAATGTGTTTTTTTTTGTCGTCTTTCCCCGCTGTAGACCATTAAAGCTGTGTTGTTGAGTTCATTTCTGGTTTCCTGAGTCCTGCATTTGGGTCCTAATTCTGCCTGCTACACTGGCAAACCTCAACATCTAGAGCTCAAAAAATAATATTAGCTGTGTCAAACTGCACAGAGCACACGAAGAGGACAGGAAGTCCCCGTGCAAGACTCGACACTGCTTCTATAAAGCTCCCAGTGTGATATGAAGCTTTGCAAATAACCATTTATTCACAGAGACAAATCAAAGACATACCTAACTTTGCCCACCCCTCTTGACTCCATTCCTTAAGATCAATTCAACTAAACCTCTCTTGTCCACTTACACATGTGGGTTCCTTACAGTGAAAACAACTGCCAAGAGCTGAAGAAGGAGACAGAAGATAAGATTCAAACGCTAGTTGCAGATCATAAAACCAAGGTAACATACAGCCAGCGTTCTTTCCACAAAGTTATTATTAGCTGTGAGGATGACACGTATCTTAGCTATGAGTTATTGATGCGCTCTTGTGTGTTTGCATGCAGGTAAAGGACATCACAGCACAGCACACCAAAGAGTGGTCAGAGCTAATCAGTAGTCACAGCAGTGAGGAGCAGGAGATGAAGGACAGCCACGTCACCCAGCAGTGTGAACACCTCAAGAAGCTCTTGGCCACTGTCCAGGAGCAGCAGACCCTGCAGCTCAAACTCATTCATGAAAGGTGAGAGACCCACACAGCTTGCACACACACATAGGGATGGATTACTACGAGTGATCAGACATGATCATTTGGGGCACTCTGAGATTTTATTGCCAAAAATTGGATGCAGACAACTTTTCTTATATGCAGCTGCTTGTTCCACAATGCAGGCAGAGCAAAGAGATGCGTGCCAACCAGGCTAAGATGTCAATGGAAAACAGTAAAGCCATCAGCCAGGACAAGACTATCAAAAATAAGGCAGAACGAGAGAGGTGGGTCACGCACATGATGTAATTGTTCAGTCGTTGTTTTGGGGCTGTTAAGCCCTCATTGTAACTTCATGTTGTGATGGTTTTGTTCCGCTCTGAAGGCGAGTGCGGGAGCTAAACAGCAGCAACACCAAGAAGTTCCTGGATGAGAGGAAGAGGGTAGGATGTTTATTTTTTATTCCTCAGCTGAAGAGCACTTCAATCGTTATTCCTTTAGCCTGTGCACTGGATTAACATTGTTGGAATTCAAATACAAAGGGTAATATCCCTCAGTCTGTTCACCCTGCTGCCATTGGGCAAGTGATAAAGAAGTTGTTGCTCCTGCAGCGCTCAACCTCAGTAATTTCTTTCCTCAGGCTGAGACTGTCTAAGCCATTCTTGTTTGCGACTACATCACAATTTTGTTTTGCAACCCAGTGTTGCATAATGATCATTAATCTTGAGTCAAATGCTTAGATGGCTTTAGCGATTTGATTTTGCATTGCAAACATTCCTGTTTTCTGGAGAAAAATGACTCCCCCTACTAAAACACATTTCATTGTAATAAAAAAACATTGCTATTTATTTATGACAGTTTAGTTTATTGCCTTTGTCTCCATGTTTCTGCAGCTGGCTATGAAGCATCAGAAGGAGATGGAGCAGCTAGAGAAAAACCAGAGAGAGCAGTTGGAGAAACTGGAGAAGTTCAATGAGCAGGTACACAGAAAGAAATGAACTTTTACTGCCACTATAGTGTAAAATGATCTAGATAGCAGTAACTGTGATTGCTGTCACCTATCTAAGCTGCTAACACTGTTGTTTAAACCCAGCATTTAGTATTGGACCATATCCTGCTCATATCAGAACATTCCACTGTTTAAGGAGCTTCTTGCTTTACCGGCTTTGAAAGTGTAAATGACACTCAAGTTTTGGGACTAGTTAAATGTTCTAGATACATTTGTCATAAGTTTACATTCCCTCATCATGGGCATGACTGTCATCGTAATTTTGGGCTTTTAACACTAACTTTTTCCAGGGTAGAATCAATGTAAAGCATATATCTTTAGTGGAGATAATTTATCTGAATTTCAGAGTCGGACACAGTCCTCTGTGTATATATTCCTCCAGCACTATAACCAGTTTAGGATAATTGTCCCGTTGGAAAGTTGGGCACCACTAGGTGTGCCCAACTTTCAACTATCTAGCTGTTGATTTGAGGTGAAATTCAAGAATTTGGAGGTAGTCACTCTTCTTAATTATTCCATCCACTTTGTGTAATGTACCAGTACAACTGGCAGGAAAACAGCTCCAGAGCATGATGCTGCCACCACCATGACAGCTGGTACAGTGTTCTTAGGTTTGAAAGTCTCACCTTTACTCCTCGAAACATACCTCCTGACATTGTGGCCAAATAGCTCAGCCTTTTGTCTCATCTTATTATAAAGCTTTTCTCCTCAAGGTATTTGGCTTGTCCAGGTGGGCTGCTGTTTCCCATTCACTGCTGACTTCAGAATCTGGGATTACTGGGTTGCTCTTGAACATCCTAACCAACATCTTTTCATTTGAGGGTGACAGTTTGGGTCTTTTTCCAGACCTATTTGACACATCTGAATAACTTGTACTTATATACAGTTGTTTGAAGTGATGAATGATCCTGGAACCTGCAGTTGCTCAGAAATGGCTCAGAGGGACTTTCCAAACTAGTGTGAATCTACAGATTTCTTTCTTAGATCTTTACTGAGTTCACTGGACTTTCCCATTGTTTTGCATATCGGTAAATCCAGTGAGTGCTTTCAAACAAATACTTTTAATGCTCATGATGAGGGTATGTAAACTTCTAAACACAACTGTACTTCCTTCACTGACATATTGACTGCTGTTGTTATTGCTTGTGATATAATTATTAGTTATGCAAGAATTGTTCCCCAAATTTGGGATCAGAATTGTCCTGAATTACTAAAGATAAACAAAACTGCTGAAATGAAACAACAAATAAAAAAAAGCAGAGTCCAGATTATAATATCAGTGTCTTTTTTTTCTACATTACAAATAGAAGAAAGTACGGTTTACGTCATCATGTCCCCATTTTTGCATTTTATGTTACCATCTGTCACAGTACCTGTACATGTTTCACATGTATGCACATTTTCCTTTCTTTTAATTTGATTTGCTTCTTCCGGCACAGCTTTTGAAATCACACCATGCAAACAAACAGGTTCAAGGTAGGCATCGCCATCTCCCCTCATCTCTACCTCTGACATCACCTTTCTGTCACTGCATCATTCAGTGATCGTGTTTCCTTTCACGTCTTTTCCTCCTACCTCTTAGTCACGTTTTCATTGCCTCAGTTTTTCACTGAGCCTGTTTAAGTCTTGACTTATCTGCTATCTAAATGATTGCTATAATGATCTACTTAAGTGACTCAGCCCTGAGTACAGCAGGGGAATAGTACACGACAGGCCTGTCTTTGAAGAGATTTGCACAGTTTGAAATAGAAAGTGTTTCTTTCCTCTGTATGATGAAATTCCACTCCCACATTTTTAGTCTGCAGCTCTTGCGCTGTCAGGAGTGCCAACTAGCAGCTCGAGTCATTTATCACCATGACTCACCAGCTATTACTAAGCAAAAACAGCCAGCTCACAACCTGCTCCCTCTGTGCTTCTACTCCAGCTCATAATCATTTACTTTCATAGTATGTCACTGTGTCCCACTGAGGCAACAATTACTCCAACTAAGCATGTGGCTTATATTACCTGCCAAGCATTTCAGAGATACACCCAACAGAATCCTGAAATCTGAAGCTCATACTGAGAAGTTGTTTACTAAAAATTGAACACAAATTGATCCCAAAAGTTGGACAAATCCTCTGCAAAATCTTCCACTTGCACACATTAAAAGAAGTTTTCTGTCTGCCTGTCTTAACTGTCTTCCATCTCTTCCAAGACGAAGGACATGCAGCAGATGGTGAAGTTGGAGGAGGAGATGGACCGCAGACCTGCCACGGTGGTGTGAGCGGCTGAGACTGGGAAGACACATTCACACTCGTACACTCAAACACACAAGAAGGTGCAGAAAACACTCCACAGAAAGCCCTCTACAGTCCAGAGATGAAAACCTTCCTGCATCACTTTCTGTGTTTTATTTATGTTCGCTCAGACACACAGCAGCCCCGGCCCTACACCTCTTTTGTTCACTCACCCATGCATCGTGTGCTCTCCAACCACTATCTTTATACCACTGAGCCATTGGTGCTTATCACCGTTTGTCAGGGGGGATTAACCACTTATCGAGACAGGAAACGTTACCTCGGAGAACACACAGGCAAATACGTCGTCTCCTCTAGTGTATCTAAATTCTCTGTTGCCATCACATTGTATGTCCTCTTCAGCTATTAGCAGTTCTTAGTACAAGCACACATACACCCCATTCCTCACACACACACGCCGGCTCATGACAGGTCACATAAACAGGATCTGTTCCCAATTTGACCATTTTTGAGAAGAAAATAAAAGCAGTATCCAATGAACCGCTGCAGAAACAGAGGGGTGAAGAGTATGTATAAGATTTAATGTCATTTCAGCACAAATGAATCAACTGTATGAGAAATACACTGTATGCTACACACCAGTCGTGTCCTGAGCACTTTGTATCTGATAGACTGTCAAAAAAAGTTAAAAGAAAAAAAAGAAAAAGAGAAGAAAAACTAACAAAAAACACAGAACATGTAGCGGTGCACTACTGTAGGTTTTCTGTTTTCAGTAAGAATGTATTTTTAAAACAAAATTGTTGTATTTAGAGTGGCAACACCCACCCCCTTTCTCCCTCCATGTCACACAATCCTCCACCTTATCACAAAGACATGTTATTGACTTTTTGATGACCATAAAAAGGGTTTATTGTCACGCTGAGTCAGAATACTATAAAGGGATCACACGGAATAGATGCTAATTCCTCGATCAAATTTTTTGTTTCACTTACTTTAATTTTAGGTACTCATGAGATGGTTTAATAGCTGTGCTTCTTTTGCACTTGGAAATTACATTTACATCTATTTTACTCGTTTCCATGAGTACAGTTTAAACTGCAATACCTTCGGTACTTTGAGTTTAAGGCCAAAATCACTATGTACACTATGCAAAAAAGATAATTCCCTCATAGCTGTAACAGTAAACGTACTCCACACTTGCTGTCGCCCATTCCTCTATCTAACTTTGGCTGGCAGGCGTCTCTTTGTCCTGTCATTATTACAGCACTGTTGAATGCTGGTGCTCCCTTTATAGATTCTTGACTGCACCTGAGTGCCCTCAGCTTGTAAACCTCGCAGTTTCCCTGTCCTGCTCTGGCTCTAGGAGGGTGGACCGAGTAACAGATACGTAAAAGTCTCTGGTGTTCACTCCTGTCTACAGCAGGTTCCCTTCTTAACGATGTTACAGAGGTGACGTTGGAGGTGGTGGTACTGTGCCCTGATGCCACTGCAGAGAATTAAAAGTGTGATGTGCAGTACTGTTATAATGTAACACTAACACTGACTAAACTGACAAAAAAGTCATGTAATGATATAAAAACATTGAGGATAAAGGCACCTATGGGTATTTGGGCCTTTTTTAAAAAGTTTTGTTTGTGTGTTTTTTTTCCCTGTTTTATTCTGCTGTGTTATTTGTAAAGGGTAGACGGGATATTCTTGTATATACTGGAATGTATGTAGTTTAATTTACTTTTGGACCAGTTGTGTTCTGTCATTTAAGGGCTTGGGGATTGAGTGGGTCTGCTGGGTGAAGGAAGAAATTTATCAACCATTGTTTTTTGGGGGTTGTTCTCTTTCTTTTCTTATTTTCCAGTCTGCCCTTATACTGCACCACACAACACGATATAAAGCTCTCACCACATATCTAGTGTAGAGATAAATGAGTAAAAGTGCTTTTAAATTTTATTCCATCGCTTTCAAATGTGCCACTCAGTGTCTGTTAGGATGTTTAAATTATTTTATGAATGATAAAATGCCAAATTAAGGGGTTATTTATATGAAAGTATATATAAATAAATGAATATATATTATATATTAGATAATGTGTAGTTTAAGATGATTATGTTAGAAGCTTTTTTGCACTAGTTGAATGTTTCTGTTGTGTGATTTACATGTAACCTTTGGCTCTCGAGTTTGTCAAAAAAGCAGATTATTTTTGCAGAGCAACATCACTGATTTCATTTCCTCAGTTTCTACTGTATCTCCTTTATTTTCTATTTGAATTGTAGCTTGTCGACAGACATTCTGTGCGTGTTTTTGTATTTATATTGTACTGTTGAACTTATAGCAATGAAAATACTGTTGTTATCCAGCTCCTTTAATACTGTTTTATAGTATGTGTCTCAATAAATCCAGGTGTAAAATGGGACATAATTACATGGCTCATTTGTGTTTTCCTCAGAACGTACTCCTTCTGTTTGACTTAACCTTGTTCAATTTGAGGGAAATAAAATATTTCCGATTGGAAAAAAGATTTTTTTCTAAAAGTACAGTACTGCTAAAATCATGTACATTTCCTCAGGGGTGTACTTATGTTTATCCCGTGTATCCATAGTGTCATTTGTCATGTATCCGTCTGCTCTGTCCTTAGTCTTTACCTTACAATATCAACCACCTTGATGTGACAGTCGTTGTGAACTAGGGCTGCCACGATTAGTCGACTAGTCACGATTACGTCGACTATCAAAATCGTCGACGACTAATTTAATAGTCGACGCGTCGTTTGAAGCTTTGTAAGATCACAAAAGACGCAGGAATAAGTAGTAGGATTTGAGAGTGTAATAACAGACTGAAACAGAAGATGGCAGCACTGCATGTACAAGGATGCCAGCTGCCGTTAAAGGCAAAAGAAGAAGAAGCTGTGTCCCAGAATTCATAGCGCGGCCCAGCTCAGTTTCCAGCAATGGCGGCAGCTAGTTAGTTTTAATATTACTCTTATTATTCTTTCTGGGTCACAAAATAAACGTCTAACAAGTTTTTTTCAGGCGAGAATGTAGCTGTGTAAACTTCAAATATCTGCTCAGTTTATCAAGACACCACATATTTTCAAAAGCGCTCAGACGTTTTTGGAGATGTCTGTTACCCACCAGCTCGATAGCGAACCGGGGCTCTAGGCTCACTAGAGCCGGTGAGAACACCAGACTCCGGGCAAATCGTTTTCAAACCCACCGCCGTCTTTCACTACTCAGGTTAAACATGATGTATAAGTCACTTAGATAACTGAAAAATGTTATTGTTTGGCTTTTTTTTAGTATTTTATTTGTTCCTGGGTAAATCGGTTTGGCTGAGATCAAAGTTAGTTTTACACAGCTGAATAAATGTCAAGCAAACAACTGATTATCAGAAGTGTGAGATGCTTGAGAACATACTTCGGTGTCCTGTTATATTTTAGATAGCAAGGAGCAGACGGCTGAGTTTATTAAACTCCGCCGAAACAATCTGCAGATTTCATTAAAATGTAATAAACTATCATCTTGTCTTTATTTTTAGTTAGCACATACCTTAAACACTTAAAGCTGTAAGCTAATGATCGTTATATAAGAGCAGATGCATGCTGGTGCAATAAGCTGTACGTTTTACGTCCAATGGATGCATGATCTGATTAGTCGACTAATCACAAAAATAATCTGTGACTAGTCGACTATCAAAATAATCGTTTGTGGCAGCCCTATTGTGAACTATATAAATACAATTTGAACTGCATTGAATTAAATAGTACAGTGATTAACACTGTTGCCTTGCAGCAGCAAGAAGGTTCCTGGCTCAAATGCTGGCTGAGGCCTTTCTTTGTGAGATTAGCATGTTTTCCCTGTGTTTCCTTTATGTGCACAGATTTCCTCCAAAGCCAAGCATGTTAGAGTAAGTAGTGATTCTAAATTGATAGTAGATGTGAGGTAGATGAAGCAGAATAAAGCATTATAGTTAATCGTGATTTGCAGCTTAAAGCTACTTTGAGTAGTCTGTTAGACTGGGAAAGTGTAAATATAAATATAAAGACATTACAGTTGCCTGTCGAGATATTAGCTATAGAGTTGTCTGCCTGGGCTTGAATATAAAAGAACCAAATAGCTTTTTCCTTGCAGTACCCAAAGTGCCTACATAAAGGTGCATTGATTGAAATATCGATAGTGTCAATACCAACACTGGTATTAGTATTGGATCCATACTTGTATCGATCCTATCTTCTTTTTTGGGGAATGAAAAAAACACCTCAAACATTCGTTATGAAAAATGCCTGAACCCGTTTTTGCTAAATCAAGCCTTTTTTATTTATATAACACATTTAAAAACAGTTGACCTAAAGTGCTTTAAAGATGGGCACATTCACATTCCAGGTCTCCATTTTTAAAATACATGAAAATCTGAAAGGTCTGTTGTGTTGTATTAACTAAAGTGGAAAGTAAAAAAGCACAGTGATTTAATGTCCTTAATGTTCAGAATTTGGAAATTGATGAGGATTCCTCTCATAAGTCACGACACACTGCTCTCACCTACGTAAGCTGCCTTTATAAGTTAAAAATATTATTGGCATCAGCAACACTGATGCTGTATTTACCTGGTATTTGGATTGATACCAAAATTTACAGTATTACACAGCACTAATAATATTTTGTGTGTGTACGTACCCAGGTTAGCCAAACCTAAATAAATAAATTTTTTCCCAGCCATGCAGTCATTTGTGCATCTCATCTGAGGAGGGCACCATAAATGTTTACATGCTGTCACACTATCACCACCACCAGCCCTGCAGTCTTTCTGCACAGTGATAGTGATACTTTGCAGAAAGAAAATAGTTTCTTTTGTGTGTTTGCATAGTTTTTTTGTTTTGAGTAACTTTGATTTCTGGAAAAAGAGATTTTCTAAGTATGTTTTTATACTACATTTATACATGAGAAAAATTACACAAAAACAATCGAGGACAGTAGAAAGCACTGCAGGCCAGAGGAAGACATGCATATCGGGTGTGAGGTAAGCATGTTTTGTTAGTTGGAATGCTGAAACATCGTGCTGCCAGTTTTGTACTTCAGCTGCACCACCAATGATGTCACTGAAAATGTGATTCATTCAGATGCTACAATATACTCTCACGGCTGTAATGTGGATTATTCATCTTCTCTGATTTGATAATTGCGTTCTAAAGCACACTGTAGGGCAAATTTGTTTTCAACAGGCACGAGCACATCGCCCACGGCCCCCCCCCCCAAAATAATAACCACTGCCGTCTCATCACATTCAACAAGTGAATTGATAAGCCAGGTCCTCTCTTGAACACAGGCGGCTCCAGTGCTGACGCTCTTTTTTGTGTCATTGTAAACAAAGTATTTCCATTAGAAAAGAAGAACAAAGCGTGGTAGGCTAATTATGTTTGCGTTGCCCGGCAACTCCTCCGTAGCTTCCCTTTCACTATAAAATAAGGGTGGAGGCTTTGTTTGTCAGCAATCGTTGGGGGGGAAAGAGGTTTTCTAAACCTGCTCCAACTAATAGAAAGATGAGTTTTTGTAAATAAATTCTAATAAACTTATTGGACAGTAATCTTCTAATAAACATGCTAAAAGGTTCTGGGAAGTCTAACGGGAAAACAGGCACCAAGATCCTCCTGGATGCGATCTCCAAGGATAAAGTCCACCTGGCCCGGTTTGTTCTGGACGCGCTGGATGGGGAAATCGTGGACTCCAAAACGGAGGGTGCACAGACTCCTCTCATCTCCTCTGTCTTGCTGCCCGATGCCCAGGCTCGGTGTAAGTTTGCAGAGCTCCTGCTGCACAGAGGCGCCAGCGTCAACTGCCGGGACGGAAACGGGCGCACAGCGCTCAGTCACGCCTGTGAGCAGGGACACCTGGACGCGGTGAAGATCCTGGTCCGAAACAGCGCGGACCCGGAGATTGTGGACTCGTGGGGAAACACTGCGCTCATGTACGCCGCGGTGGCAGGTCACGCGCACGTTGTCGAGTTTTTGGTGAGAGCTTTCAAGAGGCTGGGTCTTCAGATAGACCGACAAAACAAAGTTGGCAACTCTGCTATTGGAGTGGCAAAGTTTCTTGGTCACACTGAATGCATCTGCGCTCTCACCAACAGTTCTAAAAAGGGCCGCGAGGACGGAGGCGCTCGTGGAAATGCGCAGCTGCGACCCGGTGAGCTGGAGAGGAAGGTTGGACATTTGGCAGACAGACTGGAGGTCCTCCGAGCGTGTAATCATGCTCATTGCCTATTGGCTCCAAACTGCACCCGGCAGCCAATCCCGCGGATAAAGCGGACCGGGTTGCCATCCATGAACTCGATAGAGGAGTTTGAAACGGAGAACGATGGCGCCTCCTCACCTCCACCTGATCTGGTCCTCTCTGAAGTCTCGACCCCTGCACCCCGTCCTTGTATTTCTCCCAACCTTAAGCATCCGAAAACCGAGGGAAGGTCGACCACCTCAGATGACCCCCTCCCCCCTCTAACGATGGGCTGTGAGGCTCAAAGATCCACACTGTTCTCGCCTCGGCCCAACAGAAACAGCCACAGACCCAGCGCGCCCTCCGCTCTGGGCATTTTAATGACTCCCATTCTTGCCAACAAAAGTGAGAATGAGTTGGCAACAGAACGAACCAAAATGTTAGACTTCGGTCTACACAGATTTCCCGACAGCTATTATAAGAAAAGGTGCAGCCTGCCAACCAGCATGCTCAGCCCCGCACCTCCTGAGCGCACTCTGGTCCCTTTGCGTAAATCTAGAACCGTGAGGAGACGCGAAAGGTCTCCCGGCAAGGCTGAACCTCTCCAGGCACCGACTGCCTCCTCTGCAGCCGCGACTTTCCCTGTACTAAGCAACAAAATGTTGCGCCGCTTTACTTCCCCGGAGTTTGAAAAGGATGTGAAAGAGCTGGAAGAGGATCCGACGGCGTTTTCAGTGCGGATTCCGCGATCAGAAACTTTTCCACAGGCTGTTAAAAAACATCCCCAGGTCGACAGCAAAGCCAGCATCGACAGCATCAGCTCCGTCAAGTGCGAGTTTGACTTTCATCTGAGAAAAACAAACGCTTAAAAAGCGTGTTTGCCCGCGTTACTCTAAGAACGGATTCCCACAAAGATCGTTTAGACATGACTTTCAAAACTCCGGTAATTTCCGTGAAAGTTACCAGAACGCGTTCATCTTTGTTCTACTCCGTTTGGAGTGGAGACAAAAAAAAAAATCCATGATACTAAAGTTTTACATTTACACCCATAGTTAAAGATCCGATGTCAGTACAAATGAATTGAACTGTTTGCGTAGCACCTCGCAGCCTTACGACTGTGCATGCTGTAGTGTCAGTATATGGTTGGAACTGTGTCCGGTGTTATTTGCCACTCCCTTTGGAGTAGGTGGAGTGTTCATCAAAGGTGAAGAGGTGATGTGCCATACAGAATATGTATTATTTATGTATAGCATAAGCTTGTTGTGCTGTGAGATTTTTCTGTATCTTCCAGTCCACTTTAACATCAAATAAAGTTGAACCTGATGTGTGTGTGTGTGTGTGTGTCTGTGTGGCATCTACCCTCGATAAGGCTTGTGGTAGTGAGTGTTACATAAAACATTTATTCACACTTTGCCCTAATTCCAAAACGTCAATAAGCGCAGATTTTTCTCTGATCTTGTGGGTTCAAAATCATTCTTGTGTAAAGTTAGAGAAACCTAAGTGCTGTACTGATTCCGGTGCCGGGTTCACACCCCTCTTATTTTGGCAGAAAAAAGAGTGATAATCTCAATATGAGCGTTTTGTAGCTCTCGCTCTTAAACGCACTTGGCTTCAACCTTGCACAAGTGGAGTTTGAGATAGTGAGAGAGGGAAGAGGGGGAGAGGTTTTGTCGGCGTTTCCCTCCAGACATCCATCATTTCAGCCCCAACCTGCAGTCGCTTTACCACAGACATGGATACCACAGCACTGCAGGAATAACTGACACTGCATGCCGCGATCATTTTTAACTTAAGCGACTTTATTTTCTTTTCAAAAAAGGATCATTCTTCGTGACGTTAATAATGTGCAGAGGCTGTCGCTGGGTTAAAGCCTGCCAACCTTGAAAGGAGAGGTCGGTTTGGATGGCCAGAACTCCTCGGTGCCGGGCAGCTTTTGCGGCGCAAACCGGATCTCACGCCCAACCTGGAGACTTTTTTTTTTTCTTTCCTGCAGCATTCACGATGATTTGAGCGTGACTTCTTGGCGCTGAGTAGAGGCAATCCTCCTCTCTTTCTCTCTCCCCACCCCCATCTCTCTCTCTCGCTCTCTCTCTTTTTGTCATTTTCTCTCTCCCTCCCCTCACTGCCTTCCTTTCTCTCTTTTCTTTTCGCGGGTTCAGCACCGGCTGCCCAGTCACTTAGCCCCCGCTCTATTTCCTGCTCCGGGGAAGCTGGTAGCGATGGGACGTCTCGGTTTCAGCACCACGGAGAGCGCCCGACTTTTGCTGTTCACTGTGTTTGGTAAGAAAGTGTGTGTGAAGCTGTCGTGACTCCTTACTGCAGTGTGTGTAAGTGTATGGGCGTGCACGTCCACCGCTTGTGTCTGGCCACTACTGGCTCCGTGTGCGCGCGTGTTCTTACATTTCCATGAGTTGGCATATTTCACCAATTATTTATCTCCTCATTTGGGTGGAAAAAAAAAAAAAGAGCTTCAAATGTGACCGGAGTTGTAGTTTTGTCACTTCCTGATTCTGTTCTTACTGCAGTCCGTGATGTGCTGTTGCTCCCCTGATACTGCAGACTTCACTCTCGGTTTTTTTTAACCCGCTTTTGACTTTGTCACCAGAAACAGAGGTGATCTAAAAGATGCCAGGTGGCTTCAGCTTAAACTCCAGTCATTTACGACGCCGATTCTGCTGATTCTGCATGTTTTCAGGGGCGGCCCAAATGTGTGCGTGAGTGTGTCTGCGAGCCATTTGTTACCAGGCTCACCTCCTCTGTTCTTGTCGTCAGGTGTGCTGGCGCTGTCCGTGGTGCTGGCTGAGCAGGAAGGTGAAAACCTGTCCGGTCTCTCCAACAACCCAGACAAAGCCATCTTCGCGGTTCGAGAGAACGGCACAACATGTCTCATGGTGGAGTTCGCTGTAAAATTCCTCGTGCCATATGACGTGCTTGCACTCAACGGGATAGACGTAAGGAATCCCCACTGAATTTTAATACAACGCATGCTTCAGGAATGAAAGAAACACGCCTAAAATTAAACGTTTTGGTTTGTGCGTAAAACGGATCGAAACATCGGAAACGGGATTTTTAAAATGTAAAATATTTACATTGTATTCAATGTGATTTCTTTTAACTCCTGTTAAGAAGAAAGAGTTACTTTAAATAAATATAGGCCTACAATATATTTAAAATCTCCGGTTGTGACCCACGGCTGTGCGCAAAATCCTGACCTCTCACTTATGAGTCCAGTTATAAAGAACGGACAGCAGCAAACTTTTCGAAACATTTAAAAGAGATTAAAATGAATTAAAAAAATCAGAACCATGCAGTTGTATTATATACCACTACAGTGCAATCTGGCGCACAGATAATGCTTTCTTTCATCGGAAACTCAGTCCACTGTTTGCCACCTTGACGCTTGCTGAATGTTTTTGCAGCTGATCACCGAGCAGGCGTCGTTCACTCTCCCCCGTGGCGCAGAAATCGAGGGGAAATGTGGGAGCACCGAGTCAGAGATCCACATAAGCTGGAAGAACAACGCCTACATCCTCCGCATCTACTTTTCCAAGGCGAGTAAACGAAAATAATGTATCTACACTACATGAAATGTAACCAAAATATCCCCATAAGTCTTAAGAAAAACACAAATTGGCTGCCAATTACATTATTTTGACACGCGGAAACAGCGCGCATAGACTATGTCAAATTAGTGCAAATCCCGTGATTTAAATATAATTAACTCTACTGCTTTTGTCTTAAAAGAAACGTTCCCAGTGAAATTACGAAATGTATCAGAATTTGGTAATTTCCCAAAGATTTCAACACAAAAATCTTTAAAAGAAAATCGAGTAACTGGCCAGTTTTTGGCGAGCGCAGGCCAAATCACCCTCCCCGTCGTTTGACGCATGTGTGCGTGAGTGTTTATGTCTCCCTGTGTGTTGCAGGAGTTCCGTGACAAGGGCATCGAGGTGTGGAAGATTAGCAAGGTTCAGTTCGTCTACGACACCTCGGAGACATCGCATTTCATCAACGCATACAACCGTGAGTCTCAGACTCAGCAATTTCCATCGCGCAACTTCCCCTCATTCATTTCCCAGCAGCATTCAGCTGGAATTAGAGGCTGATTCGTGTAGGAATGTAGGAGTTTCGCCCACCAACATCAATTCAGAATTTTAGCAAAATTAATTTAGATTTAATTATTTTTTATCTTTCCACCCTGTGACTTTTAGGTGAGATTACACATTTTTATTTTTTAAACAATTGAATGAGAAAAAAAAACGGATGGATAAATCGGACCTCTTCCAAAAAACAATTATTCCCCAATAGACTTTGTCGTTATTCAATATATTTTATTTTGGAGAATTTCAACAGGAGCCACCTATATTATGCTTTGAATGTTTTCAAGTTATTAACTTGGACATCCTTTCTACATTAAACCAACAGAGGTCAGTTACATACACAAGCACCTTATAGTTGGTTGCATCATAATGTCCTCCTTCACATTCCACTCACAACCCGCCCCCCTTTTCATTTCTCTCCAGCTGGGAAGCACACAGCCAGCACCCACCGGCTGTCAGCCCTGGTGACCCCTGCTGGGCGCTCCTATGTGTGCACGGCACAGCAGACCCTCACTCTTATCTCAAGTGACCACCAGAAGGGCATCACCGTTTCCATGTATGACATCCAGATCCAGCCCTTTGACATCGCATCTGACTTCATGTTCAGTGAACGTAAGAGCACAACAGAAGATCCCTTTGACGAAAAACTGCCCGACTGCTGCCGCACACACTGTCATGTTTTTCTGGTCACACATTTCGTGGAACAACAGAGATGATGATGATGGTGGTGATGATGATGATGATGATAATGAGAAATCCTGGGGGTTCAGAGTGCTACAGCTGTATGTCTCTCTTGCTGACTCGCAAACAGAGCTCTCTGGGGGGGTTATTGCTGCAGTATGAGGGCTGCAGAGAAGACGCCAGGGTGACAAGAGGAAAAAGAGGAGGTGGGGACACAAGAGATGCAGAGAGGGGGAGAAAGAAAAAAAAAGGGGGTGGGGGGTCATTAGGACTTTATGAGTGCAGTCATATCCTTGCCCTGAATGCAGCTTTTATAGACGTACTCACCTCTCTGTCCAATCACCTTGTAAGAATCATTTGTCCCTTAGCTGCTGTAAACTAGGCTGTGCAATGCTTCACTGCCTTTCTCCTAGTGTGTATAACTGCTGTCCACAGGGAGAAGCACCTTCAACATTAAGCCCCATATACATACTGTACATCCAGTGATGGCTTAGGTGTCCTATCCCACTCCCACAAACACCAGTGTATGAAAATATAAAATGCACAAAAGAGAATAAAAAAATCTAACTAAAAGAGATATGACTTATTGTTGTGATCACCACAACAATTGTGCAAAAAAGAAAAACAACAACAATAAAAAACAAAACTGTTAATTTTGTTGAAATATTAAAATTCTACCTTGCGTTGCACATAAGTAGACCAAACCTGCAGTAGTAAGCAGACTGGTTCTTAGGTAGCGCTTTTCTACTTGAGCCCTCAAAGAACTTTATACAAAATGTTTCACCACACAAACACTTTCTTCGACATCTAAGTGCTTTTTACCTAACATTCATGCTCTGATGAACACAGCCAGGCATTGAACCAGCAGCCTTCCAATAAATAGATGGCCTGCTCTACCTTCTGAGCTGCAGCCACCCCGAGAAAAAAATCCAGAGAACAGTGATGCTTGACTAAACTTGTGAGATGCCACGTGCGTGTCTCCTTCATGTCCCAATCAACAGCTACAAGCAGAAAGGCTGAGGGACATTAATGCATTTAAAGAGCATCCAAAGTTATCTAAGTGACGACAGAAAATCAAACAGCTCTGAGTCACCTAAGCAAAAATGCTAATATGTCGACTGGTTCTAACCCTTAAAGTCTCAGTCTTTTCTGGTAGTTTAATCTTTCCAGACAATAAACTCAGTTCATCAAGAAAACAATCATCTGATTAGACTGGATCCAATTTATTGTCATTGAAAAGTATACAACTCACACAACTAAATGAAGTTCAGCCTTAAATCTGAATAGAATAAAAGAATACCCTGATATTATGTATAACAATAAAGTTCAGGTATAAAAAAATATCATCCAGCATGCAATACAAGTAAGTTCTGAAATAATCTACACACCATCTTTGCCCTTTGTAAGTCACGTTCGATCACCTTCTCATACTGACTCTGTGTATCATTCTACTTTCTGCAGCCTACAAATGCATCACAGACCAGCGGGAGCGCCTGGAGGAGACCCTCCCCCTTATCTTGGGCCTCATTCTTGGCCTAATAATCGTCATCATACTCACAATCTACCACTTTCACCTCAAGCTGACAGCGGCTCAGCCCCAGCTCCCCAGAGATCGCTCCATGTACAAGAACATGTAGTGAAGCGGCACAGCAGCGGCTCCCCTCGGCTCTCCCCGAAGCTAACCTGATGACAGACTTTGTCTCCTTGATGTTCCAGGCCTCTAACACCACAGAGAATTGTGACCCCCGCACTGGGCTGAATCCCCGATTGATAAACGTGTAGCACGTACTGCCCACAAGAACTTTTGAAAAGCTGAAACATAAATTAATGGGACAGTTTGAGGGGGGGGAGCTGTCATGGATTTAGTTGGAGTGTAAACCCACCAAAAAAACTATAATTTCACCGGCTACTGAATTAAATCTCGGTCTAGAGACTGCTTAGAGTTTTAATTAAAATAAGAAAAAATACTGTAAAGCTTTTATGAAAATAACAAATTTTATTCAGACCTCTCTAAGTTACAGTTTGTTTGTTTGTTTTTTTAAATTCATCGCGTCACTGGATCATAGTTGGTCACTTCTGCCTAATCTTATTCAACTTGTCTTTGAAAGAAATGTCTGAAATTTCTGCTTCTGCTGTCTTTCCACCTTCTCCTCTCTTTCCGGAATGGCTGATAAATGATTTCCGTTCTCTCCTGTTGGTTCTGTATAAGCTTACCTTCATATATTTTTTAGCCAATCCTCTTATTATTACATTTTGAATGCAACCATAGTGTTGACAGTCTTGTAGTGTACAGTACAGTGGCATTCAAAGTTTTTGCTTTGACTTCAGCAAATCTGATCTCCACACCGACGTACAGAACATATCAAGAGGCAGAAAGAAATGCATCCATCTGACACAAACTATGTACTAAACAGCGAGGAATTTCACTGAATGATGAGATGTGTGTTTATGAAAATGAGGTTACTAAAGGGAAAAAAAAACTATATAAATATATGTAAATTATTTTCAAAATCAAATTCTATGCATAAACTTCTGCTGATGCAATCCTGTGCCGTACTCTTCTGTTTCGTTCTAAATAAATTGCTGGACTCACGTCTACTCCTTTGTCAAACTACTTCCACTATTTTCTACTACAGCGTTAAAAGCACAAAGTCTCATTCTTTCAGCTCTAATGGAAAAAGAAATCATTTCCTATCTTTTGGTGAATAAGACAAAAAAAGGATGAATGAAATAAGGTGACTGAGAAAAATTGACTGATGCACCCGTCTGAGGAGACGCTGCTGGGATGAGGTATCGATTTTGACACTGGGCCTTGTTTAATTGAAAATAAATAGGACATTTGTGTCTTCTACACCGATTTGTTTCAGCAGCATGGATGTTATACATCATCCTCAGTTGTAACTCATCAAAGTAGATGTCCTCTCAATCAGACTAACCACTGGAAACTTGAATCCTCAAATTTATTAAAAGTATAAAGCTGTGTGTCAGCTTAATTTCATTCAAAAATGTTTTTAACTTAAAAATTTGTGAGCTCCTTTGACATTTCAAATTTATTGTTTTAACTTACAGAGCTTTCAAAGTCAATTTTAACACCACACACACACACACACACACACACACACACACACACACACGTGTGTATATATACACAATATATACACTATAGCTTGAGTCGTAGATTAACAATAATGGTAGATTAACAATAATGGTGGTTACTAAAATAATTTAGGTTTCTTTAATGTCCAACCCACCAGTATGTACAAGCTCTTTAATTGTATTGATGTTTTTAATGCCAAAATACAGTTATTGTTGTTATCTGTGAATTTATAAATTGTTGGTTTTACAAAAATGAAGAAAAAAAACAGTAAAGTATATTAACATTTTTGATGGAGATCCCAGTGGTTGAATGGTACGCTGGAGTCCAGTGTGCCAGCTCAAATTTGTGTATAAAATATGAATTTTGTTTGTTATTTGCCTAATAAATAATAAAAAAAGAAAAAAGTTTTTGATTAGATTTGTAAAATATGTGGGGGGGGGGTGGGGGGGTTATGATAGGTGGTCAAATGATTTTGTTAAGCACTGTAGATTTAATTGATAATTAAAGTGATCTTGAGCAATAGCAGGAAGAACTTTCAAAGTTTTTCTTTGGGCTTTTGCTGCTTTTTTAATCCCATTCAGTCCAGTCCTTTTACCTGACTGCTACTGGCAATAGCTTCATTTCATTCAGTGCAGTAAAAGCGTACCTGAATAAAAAAAACAACCCCCCCCCCCCCCACCCCACACACACACAGTGGAACAATATCAGTCGTGGACTGGCCTCTCGAGAGAACTGCACCCTGACATTACTGAAGCAGTGTGGGGTCATCCTGAGAGAACAGAAGAAACCTGGAGAACTATTCTTAAAGACTGCTGAAAGACAGCAAAAGAAAGCTACCTAAGGAAGTTCATTTATGTCTTCATTTCAATATTTCTCATTTTTCAAGGAAAATATAAAGAAGCGAGGTGTAGCTCAAGACATCTGTTACATTGTTTTATATGTTACATTGTTTCACTTAATCTTCATGTTAGAATAACTTACTCATTAGAAAAAAAGTAAGTTGACACAGACATCTATATTGTAACAAATGGCAATTAAAGCATACACGTTTAATCGAAAAAAATCATCGATGTTTGGATGTCTTTTTTTTTTTTTTTTTATGCATTTATTAAAACATTAACCTTAAATCCCCCGTAGGCCTACAAAGAGGTGCCATGATTGTGCGGCTACGTTAAGTGTTAGCATCAATGACTGTAATCACTGTTTTCTACAGTAATTGGTTAGCAACCTGAGCTTAACATACTGTACAACAGAGCATCACATACACAGAGAATTTCCCCTGTTTAACCTCGAATAAGCGTTTTAAATTCAACCACTACATGATGGGTAACACAAAGCAGGATATCTGTTTGTTAACGCAGATAGGGATGCCCTACTTTGACATACATATTTTCAATTAGCTGTTGACGCTTCTAAAAAGTTAGCATCCGGCCTTCATTCTGCTACAAAGCTACATGCTAACAACAACTGAGGAAAACTCACCTGTTGCTGAGCTTCACAAACTCTCAAAAACTGCAGCCACGGTCTTCCGCCCGTCTTCTTTTATTCTGGAGGAAATTCCAAGTTTTCCATTTGGACTTTTACTGTCGAAGGTCGGCAAGTTGCCATTTTCTTCAGTTTTCATTAGCTACAGACCAGTCTCACGCGTGAAAAAGGCCTAAAAGATCCTTAATTTGGGCATATCCCTTTAGTTTTACTTGTTCAGGCGTCATAACGAGATGGCATCATAGCTGTTAACAAAGGTTTAGTTCATATCCAGCCCAGTGAGCAACACCAGGTAACCTGCATGCACTGCACCTGAGGCCGTGACCTTATTAGCCTACAACAACACTGAGTGCAGGGAGGACAGTACATTACAGAAACCAGTGCAAATCTCTGCCTCTCCTTTATGAGCTGCAAGGATAGCTACATGAACATTATTGTTTTCAGAATATTATTCTAAAAGTTCTACATAATGCATCAAAAGATTTTAAATCTTCTAATAATATATATATGTATTTTTTTAAATCTGCAAGACATAAAACTAAAATATCCCAATAAGAGCCGCGTGTGTGTGTCAATCCTTGAGACCCTACAGCAGCAGGAACTAGCCCAAAGGTGGTTTAAGAACTTTGGCAGGCCTGTTGATTGAATCAACAGGGTGGATGGATGTGGTCATCATTATGAGTTGGTATATAAACATATTTAGATAATCTGTTTTTTATTGCTTCACTGCAAATCATTCCATTTAAAGACACAAACTATTTCAAATACCTCCCAAAGGTTGTTTAGAAAACTAACAAACACACACACACACACACACACAAAAGTTTGAAGGTGCAAAGTCATAATTAGGAGTTATGTGTACTTGTGTTTGGAACAGATGAGTTTTTTCCACTTACTCAAACATTGACTCTACAAGCTCCGGTGTCGTCCTCACTGATACTCTCAATGGCCCCAGTAGCTGTGTTTTTATTTACTAGACTACTGTCGATCTTCCTGTGAGAAAGAAGCTCCATTCTCTGTCCGAGCTAAATCAATATCCCATTATGGTGTTTCAGAGGGAAATGGCTTAGAGGGAAGAAGGAGAAATAACCTAATATATTATGGCAACACCGATCCATGAATGTGTCTTTTTTTTTGCTTCTGTGTTCGGAGGTGAAATACAGGTGAAATTGTTGGAAATGAGAACCCAAAAACAACAAAGAGAAAATAAACTGTTGATGATTGAAAAGGCCTCCTTAGGATATTCTGACAGTGCACTGTTAAAAAAAAAGAAGAAGAAGAGACGACTGCATAATAAGGTGATGAAGGAAAAATCCATGCAACACATCTTAATGTTTTTATGGGTGTTTTTTGTTTTTTTTAATTGAAACCAGCTTCACTGATAACAAACATGCAATATCACTATACAAGCCAACACCACAGATAAGTGTTTACTCATTCAAATCTTGACTCACTGTCAAGGCTTAGCCAGCAGCGCACGCACAAACACACACACGCACGCACACACACACTCTCAGATGCTGCAGAGATAAACACCTCTCCACCTCTTTTGCTCTTTGACATATGCAGACGCACAGGCTCACGTACCCACAGTCATATTTACATATCACAGTGAATGATAGGTAAAAACAGGGAGGGGGATAACACTGTTCTCCTGGTCCAAACTAGAGATGAGAATGGCAGCAAAGCTCCGGTGATAGCGAGTGTGTGTGTCTGACTGACTGAGGTGGGATAAGGAGTGAGATGATGACAGCGAGGATGTGAGCAGAAAACCTTTTATCAGCATCCTAAACTCTGTGCGGTAGGGAGGCGTCTTGGACAGGCGCCTCTTTGGCATTAAGAAAGAAACACAGTGAGACTGCTAATATAAAAGAAAACAAGTCTGCGTGAAGTTAGTTTTTTTTCTTTCCTTTCTCAAATCCACTCAGTCTGTGCTACATTTAAATGCATGAAGTTGTTACAGTATCATAAATACAGGGCGTCATGAATTCATAAATACAGCAGGTCTGGGGTATTGCTTGGATGATAAACCGACTGACTGCCAAATGCGCTCTTAGAAATCGAAGTCAAAACCTAACAAAAAAACCCCAAAAAACAAAAACCAAACAAAAAAAGGCCACACTACCAAAAAAATATACCTTCAGTTCCAATAAATAAATAAATATTTGAAAATGTCATACAAAATTCTGACATTACCCTTTTTTTCCCAACATTTAATGGAAGTTCTGTCTACAAATGTAAGATAATAAATATATTTAGTATTTTTTTTTAGTAACAGGTTTTAGGTGGGTTTATTTGGGATCTCTTATATCTTTAAGCAAAAACTGGATTATAAACAGTAGGAAAGATCTCTGCAGAAACTCTATTTAATACCGCTCATATCACAATGGTTACGACACGATAAAATACTGCAAGTTATCAAAACTGTACAGAAAACTTACAGGTTTCTCTAAAATACATTTTCACTGTTAGTGTGTGACAAGAGATGCAAGAGAGCTCGTCTCTGAGCAGCAGCCTGCGCTCCTTATGATGGACCGACGACGCGGTAAACAGTCATGACCAGTCAAAAACCTGCTCTCTCTTCACACTGATTGTTCTGCCCTCTGCTGCTCGGGTCTGGAGCAGCACGCTGGTTGCTTTGGGTCCTTCCACGTTGCCACACCCCCTCTGAGAAGCTCTGGATGGCTACTACAAGTCTACATGGCGCTGAAGACTTACAGTCTAGGAAGAAAGAAGACTGCAGCAGGGTGAGGCAGTCTGCGTAGTTTACTGGATGTCTAGAGTTTCCTCTGGCACATTACGCTCTTCTACTCCAGTTCATGGTTTCAATAGTTTTTTTCTTCTTTACTTTGTCTTGTGTTTTTTTTTTTTTTTTTTTTATTAATGTATGTCTTAGATATTCCTCTAGCTAATCTACTTCACGGTTACAGGTGTGAAAGTTGGTGGCACACCACCAAGCAGTGGGGTGTTTTGGCTGGGTGAGGGCAGTGCCACCCTGGTAGTGTGTTTATGTGAATGTTTTTAGTGGAGGAGAGGGCTGGGGTTTGAGTCAGCAGGTCAGCGATGGCGGTAGTGTCTCATGAGGGGAACGATACAGGAAGGGGGTCCCGAGAGCTTTAGGAAGGGGTGCTGGAGGAGTTCCTGCGCTGTGGCTCTCTGGGACGGTTCCCTCACCAGCATCAGGTCCAGGAAGGAGCGCAGCACGGTTGACACCTGGAGATGTGAGCAAATGTTTGAATTCATCTGCTCAGCTAGGTTTGAGTATAACATAGCCAAAGAAACAGCAGTAAAATTAACACACACACACACACACACACACACACACACACACACACACACACACACACACACACACACACACTTTTAGTGACAACATGGATGTCAATCTCTTCATCAACTTTGGGAACATTTAGGTCAGTCACACACAACTTTAGACCAGTCAGCAACCACTGGCAACCTCCAATTGCTAGTAAGAAATGTGTATTCCCTGATTGGTTGTCGTGTTTTTGCCAGAAGTTGCTGTCTGTCACAAAGAGGGTGTCACACAAAAAACCAACCTTGTATTTGTTGGTATTCCTGTGGTCACCTGTTTTTTTTGTGTTCGTGGGAACAAACTGATGTGGGGTTTTTTGTATCAGGGAACATGAACGTTTTAGTAATGTATTTCAATAGGAAACAGTGTCAGAAGCATGTACTTTTTGTAGAAAACAGCGAGGCATCACCATGGAAACTAAGATATTTTGGTAGCTTGCTGAGCTTGTTTTTGTTTTAAAAAGCTGCTAGATGAATTTTGCAGAAACTATGGCATTTTGCAAGTAGCCGAAACTCAACCGTTCAATATATTTTAAAGTAATTACATGCATGAATATTATACAAATGAAGTGTGAAAATAAGTGACATGTATGACTCAAACTTGGGTCTCTCGCCTGAAAGGCAACACAACTTATTTGTTCACGACTTTTCAAATGCAGATTATTGAGTTTTTTAATTGGTACATGTGAGTGTCGACTGATATAAAACAGTCTTTAAGGACATTCCGAGGGACAAACAGAGCAACACGAGTCATTAGATTAAAGCCTGCGACGCACTGCCATGAGAACAGGTTGTACCACTGCAATCAACACCTTTCAAAAAGGGAAACTTTTACTTTGAAGGTGAACGCTCTTCATTTCCAGTTTCGGCTGCACTTCTCAACATTTCGTCACCACTTGGTGAGGAGCGCTTGCCATGCAAAGTACAAGCAACCACAGCAACCAAACCAAAGCAATGGGAAGGAGGTTTTTGGTGCACTACATCTATGTGGTTAATTTCACGCTAGCAATTGCCAACAATTTCCAGCAACCGCTCACAAAACTACTGAAATTCCCATTTTGCTCAGATATGACAACTGCCATATTTCTGGTGTATCCATTATTACATATTCATACATAGACACAGACCAGTCTTAGGTTATGTACTGAGTAATGATACAATAAATGCAATCTGGGTTAGAAAAAACACATTAACATGAACTGAAAATTTGGTCTGCTGCTTACAGCTCTTTGTAAAAGTCTTTCCTCTTAATTTAATTAAATGCCTTTAGCTTCATATGAATATTTACAGGATCCATGTGTCTCAAAAATAAAAGAGTTGTAGTACTTTTGTAATATAAGTTCAGAAATGTTACCTTGCGCTTCTCTGCACCTGAGGTGTGACTGGTGAGCTGTCACACAGAGATGTGTTTTTACAGCTAAACAGTTGACACCTCTAAGAACATTTTCTTCTGCTGTTAGCAAAAGTCTGATCCGTTTACTTATTGAGAACTCGCCTTCGACTTTTCTTACCTTATGGGACTCCTTTAGCCGTGGGGGAAGGTTGTCTCGTATCCTTCTCATGGCCTGCAGAGGGGGCTCATTGAAGTAAGGGGGCTCTCCGTCCACCATCTCAATCACCATAATGCCTAAAGACCAGATGTCCACCTGAACACACGCAAAAACATTCAGTCTACTGATAGCCAGGACAGTAAACATACATGCATAACATATATAGGGAAATGCTCCTGAACTCCTCAGTAGAATAATGTTATTTCTGTGCATGTGTCCTCACCTCAGTCCCGTAAGGTAATCTTGAGATGACCTCTGGTGCCATCCAGTAGGGTGTGCCCACGAGGGACTTCCTCTTGGGTACCTCTTTGGAAACTTGGGCACAAAAGCCAAAGTCTGATAGCTTGATCTGTAAACACACACATATACAGTCTCTACTAAGCAGGTTGGTGGGCATACAGAATAGAATATCTTAGTTCAGAAGTGCACTGACCTCTTGTGATCAAGAGCTTTGACAGAAGACACTAATCCCATATATTAGCACTTAATTAAGCTTCAGTTAATCATGTCTTATCAACTCGTTAGGAGGCATTAGGCAGGATTTAATTACTAGGGCACGGCGGTAATGGATGATGATGAGTTTCTGGCATTGGCTGTTGACAAGCGGCAGGACAGGCACCCATGGAGGTCAGTGAGTGTTGAATGAGAGTGTGTGTGTGTGCGTGTGTGTGTGTGTGTGTGTGTGTGTGTGACCAGTGAAAAAGAATAGCAGCTTAGGTTATTATTACCTGGGGTTTAGTGGATTACTGTTTAAGCAGTCACTAATTTGATAGCATCCCAAGAGGAGCATGGATGAATAGAAATATTCACGTCCACTTACTCTGCCATCGCTAGTCAGGAGAATGGAGTCGCTCTTAATGTCACGGTGGATGACGCCCTGTGTGTGCAGGTAGGACAGAGCCTTCAACACCGACAGGCACACCGTAGCAATCTGCTCCTCGTTCATCCTGTAAGGAGACACACACACACACACACACGACCTGTCAAAAATATTGCAATTTAATCAAATTTGATTTATTTTCATAGCTAACTGTTTATTTCCACAACTTGTAGTTTATCTTTTTAATAAATGTGCTATCTGTTTTTATCTGGTAAGCTCATTTTTGTCGCCTGTGCTTTCTCCGTGTGCTGTGCATTGCGAGAAAACATTTACTCATAAATAAAATTGACTTTTGTTCTTTGAGCTACAGAAATGACTGGCTTTAAGACTTAGGAGTCATCCTATAGAGGATATGGAGTAGAAATCCAGTTTGAAAATATCCCACTGTGGCCCGCAGCGCTTCTAGCTACGAGCAGGCAGGAGGGTCCCATATGGAGAGAGGGGGCAATGCTGCGCGTCTCACTGAGCTCATGTAGAAACTCACAGCTCCACTGAACATTAACGTCTCTAGACCCAGCTGGCTGGGCTGTGTTGTGTGCTTATGTGTGTGCGCTCTAATCTGCAATCATACAAAACATGTGCACAAAGAAGCGTGCTCATTTTAAACCCCAGACTAAGGATACAGATGGATGCAGACGCAGATATACTGTATATGCATTGCAGCATGATCTTACATGCTTGCAACCCTTCTGCACACTTCTCTTTATCATACAGTGTAACTTACCCGCTATTGGGGCGCTCACTTGCAAACTTGCATTATGAGAAATAACCCTTTGGGCTACACATACGCTCATAATATTAAACATATATAATCACACTCTGCAGATTGCAGCAGATTTTATTGTCACACATGTATGCTTTTACAATCACAAGAGATAAATGAGCTTTCTGCTAATGGAAAAACAACCGGCTAACTCGGAGTGAATGGGATGGAGACGCGTACGTGAAAATGAATCACCTCTTACCACCTCTCCACTTACACCACAACCCCCTCGCCCCCCGAAAAAAATCCCACGCTCCCATACACACACAAACAAATGAGCTCACACACACACACACACACACACACACACACACTCATGGAGGCAGGATCAGTGAAATAGAAAATTGTTTCACAAAGTGAAAAACAACTTTAATGAGCCTGTAAAGGTTGTCAAAGGGAGGAGAATTACACGTGCACCTACACACAGACAAAAGGTGCACACACAAACACTGAGACATTCATACTCACACACACACACAGCTGCACACACAAACCCATATGCGTTTGCATTTACACTGGATAAAAATCCCCTCGAAGTGCAGATCATTACCCAACTTTAAAAGTATAATTGAAATCTGAACGTGACTGAAATAGTTCTGCAGAGCCCCCCATTCTCCTCCCGCTGCTGACTTGCCTGTGTGAGTTAGAATTGAGCACGCATGTGTCCATAAGTCTCAGAGTGTGTGTGCGTTTGTGTGTTTGCTGCCAGCAAGCTGATGAGGCTTGCACAACGCGAGGCAGGCAGCAGTTATTTCCACAACAAAAAGCCTAACAGAAATAGCAGCAGGCTTTCACCTGGACAAATATGGCAGAAATTACTGATGAAGAAAATACACCGCTCAAGCCCTTCTGCAGTATTTTCTCACTGATTTTATTTTATGCCTGCATACTAATCAATCTACATTTTATAAGGACATCTATTAAGTTTTATTCCAAACTTTTTCTGATAATATTAATATAAGGGGAAAAAAAGCGGCTGACCCTGCAGGGTGAATGTACGTGAGTCTTTATCAAAAAGAGAAATTCTGTTTAAAATCCAGTTTTATCATCTTTCCGTGAGTACTTTTAAAAGCACTCGTGGTGAAACTTTCTCTCATACATGCACCGAGCACACAAACGAGCAAACATCTGTGTGGGAGACTGTTCAAAATACTTCACAGCAGCAGCGGTGCTCAGCCTCGCCAAAGCGTGTTATTAGCATCCGACACCGCGCAGCGCTAATGCTGACACTCCGTGCAAATGACTGTAATTAAACACCAAGCACAAAGTAAGCTTAAAACAATGAGGCAGCAGCTTAGAAACGCAACTCAGTAACACAAACAATTTGGAAAAGTTGGAGAACGATAATCCTCAAACTATCGGAGCATCGCATCGTTTCAGCCAGTCCTTCCTCTGCGCCTTGCAAAATTATTCACCTGTTTGTCTGATGCAACAAATAAAATAAAAAAATGGAATTTCGACTGCGCACCACTGCTTGCTAGGTTATATTAAAATCCATTTGATGTCAGCAACATCATCTGAACATCACGTCCTTTAAAAGGTGACATAAACCTTGCCCCCCCCATGTGGATTCTCTCCGTCTGTCTCACCAGTCAAAACTAACACAAATGACACACACAAAGCTGTGGCCTGATTTCTGGGACTTTTATATAAAAGTATTACATAATGTTTCAATTTTTTTTAACTCTTTCAGTCAGTCCGAAAACAGCCATTGAACTGAAAAATAAAATAATAAAAAATAAAGATGATTTCACATTTTTGAATGACACTAGTTTTCTTGGATGAGAGGATGGACATCATGTCTTGCCTGTTTTGTAAATACATGACTAATGCTGAGAAAAATAGGTATACCTGGCTCTGTTAGAAGGGAGCAAAGTCTGTCTATAAGGTCCTTTGAAACTTAGGTAGTAATAAAGAATAGAAGCTGATTGTCACTGCTGTGTTTTTATTTATTTATTTTACACTTCTGCACAACATACATTTTCTTACTATGCAATTATATGGTTCCACCACATCCCAGAGGTGCTCTGTTTGACAAGGCGCTTGTCTGAAGTAGGACTCAGTGGATTTTTTTTTCAACCAATCTCTGTAAAATGTAGAGATGTTTGTGTGTAAACCAATAAATCACAAGTTTCTGGTTGTTGTTGTCAGCCCATCTGACAACAACTGTGCGAAACAACGTGTACATGGCTAAATGCACTGAGTTGCTGATTAGATATTTGCATTAATGACCAGCTGAACAGTACGTAAAAAAATATGCTGCGCTTTATGTTACATTTAGTATGCAGGGTGTATCAAAATGAATCATCCAATTTCAAAGGGCTAGATTTTTTAAAGTAATGGACATAAAAACTTGCGGTACATTTTAAAATACATGGCTGAAGATAAACTTTTACATACACAACTTAGAATGCTCAAAAGTTAAATGTGTCCTTCTCTGGTCGCGTGTCCATATGAGAGTCAAACTCATCTCACACATTATTGTGAGCTTGTCTGGAGTCACTGCAGCCGCCAGCAACCACGTGAAACTCATGAATCTGTTCTTTCTTACAATACATGTTCTGATCTTTACCAGTGAACTGTGAAATCAGATGATTCCTTTTGATAGACTCTGTATGAGGAGTTTGTATTCCTGCTTCAATGCCAACGTCTCTCTTCCTACGTAGAGTATGGTCTCAGTGAGCCTTCGTGGTAAAATAAAGGTTTTAAAAGCCTGTGTTTGACTGGACAGTAACTTTCATTTTTACCTGGTTCTTGCAATGCTGAATCACTGATTCATTTTTAGGAAATATCTTACTAATCAATGAAAAGTTAAAACGTGCCTCAGAACCTTTACATGCTGCTCACCTGGTTGTTGAGTTTGACATCTTTTAACTACTTGAACAAAATAATTATCCTGTTTTTCAAAATGTCCTTTTATAATTTTCTTGGAGTCTAACAACAGCTTACATCCTCCAAGCTCCGCATCACACAGTTTCATGGTTTACCTCAGCATTTGTGCATTGAGCAGTTACCTGGTGTGAGTCACAATGTCAGTGAGTGCCCCTCCCTCCAGGAACTCCATGACGACCCACAGCTCGTCTCCCACCAGGTAACTGTTGTACATGTCCACAACATTTTCATGATGGTAGTCCCTCATGATCACCACCTAAAACACAGACAGAGAAATATATATATACGTATTGTTACTAATGACACTGTAGTACACTGGCTCTGTCACTGTTATTATGCTGCTATACTTTGTTACTACACTGTTAATATGAAATGAAAATCATGCTTTGAGCCTCAAAAAGGTTTCGCTCTGAAATTCCTCAATTCAATGCCATATTTAAGAATGTATGCTAAAATATGCTACAAAAAATTATCTACAATTCCAGTGGTTTATTGAATCTATTCATGTAATTTCATTTTTTTTGTATTAATTCAACTTCCCCTTTGTCTAATATGAACATGTTCTGGAGGCTTAACCATAAAAGGATTACATTCAAATTAATAGGATTACACGAAACAAATTACTTTCCCGCTGAACACCCGCTGCTATACACCTCGCACTCGTGCTTACATACATGCATTCTCTCTCCCACTCATGCACACTAAACAAAGAGACCAAAATACAAAAGAATCAGGGCAGAAATGCAATCCGAGCGTCACTCAGTTCACATTTAAATACGTTTTTCTTCTTTTTTCCTGGGCAAATGAAATGCAGCTCATTTTTTAACTTGTCAGGACATCATGAATGTGAGCAGTCACGAATACAGTTCTTGCTTAAGGTTTTCGGCGTAAACACGTCTTCAGTTTAGTCAATAAATGTCATTACAGATGCAAAAAAATGTGTTAGTGGTTTAATTGCTGTGGATGGATGTTAGGGAAATATGGGCGAACTGAACTCTTGCTGTTTGTTTCATTAATTAGCATAAAGTGGCATTTTTATTATGCTAATTAAAACAGTTTCACGACTGCCGCTTGCTTAGGCTATCAACAATCTGTGACAAATGTTAGTTCTGTGGTCATTATGGCCCCAATTTAAATTCACCTGATTAATTCACTCAAACATACGACATCAGAACTATTTGGATTATAGGAGCTAAGGACAGTTCCTCAGGTAATCGTTGTTTGATACCTCGTTAAAAAGCAGCTCTCTTCTCTGCTGTTTTCTGAGATCCATCTTCTTCACTGCCACCTGCTTTCCGCTGTGCTTCTCTGTGGCGATGCAAACAATACCTGTGGATCCCTCGCCGATCTTAATAAAGCTGTCCAGGTATTCCCGAGGGTCGCCTGGAGGAGAACACAAACATCGTGCCTCATTTTGATGCAACGGCAGAAACAAAAGATATAAATTAAAAAAACATCTATAAGTTGCAGTTGCACGCCTCTGCTAAATACTCAGGCTGCAGTTTATTCACACCCTTACAGACTCTAAACACTGCTATATTAAACTCTGTTTGAATGTTAGACAGGAAACACTTGGATGTAGAAAAACAAACAGTGCTTGCATGAATGTATGTGTAATTGGGTAAAGTGCTTTGCGTGGAGTAGAAATGCGCTAGATAAGAATCTGTCCATTTATCATATGCACATTCGTGTGAAACAAAGTTGTCACATGCTTGCGTGTCATTTCAATGTTCCTTTAATTTCAAGTGTGCATTACCTGGGTTGACCACCAGCTGAAGTGCTGCTCTGAACTGCTCATGAGAAACTCTGGAGGGCTGCGTGTCAGAGCTCGACCCCCAGGAAGGAGGCGGATAAGCCCCTGGGGGGACGTAAGGTGACGAAGGCTGTGAGTAGGCCCCCTGGATGAAAAAGTTACAAAAAAGGGAGAAATAACACATCTTATATACCTTTAACTTTATTTTCTAAATAATCAGTTTGGGAAAGAGCTACTTTAGTTAGAGATTTAAGATGGTTACGTTTGAAAACATGGAGGAAGTGTTGATCTCAGCTAGCTTGCCAAAGTCACAGAGTACAATCTGCAATCTGTAGCAAACTGAATCATCTCTATGGTGCAGTTTTTATATGTGAAGTTAGCAAACATACTGTACCTGCGGGGTATATGGTGGACTGGGCTGGGAGGGAGGATGATGGTAAGGCGAGGGTTTGTAATGGTGAAAGATCGGGGGGTACGGCAGGTGCACCGAGGGGTAGCCAGGCGGCTTCGTGTGGCTCTGAGGTAGCTTAAGAGGCCCTCGGGGGTACGTGTCACCACCTGCGACCTGGGGACTGTCATCGCGTGATGGACGCTCATAGTCGCCCTGGAAAAGCGAGGAAAATTACATATAAGTCTAGCGTTACGTAGGTGTCTGCATTTTACTGCAGTGAATACTGAAGAATTTTACTGTTAAACGTCAGCCTGTACATCCACGGTCATACACTACACCTGCAGGTACATTACTCTTGGACAGACCTAACGGAGAACATTTAGTGCACAGGACAGGGACCATACCTTATCCTTACCACCCCACCCCCCTCTAAAATGCTTCACAGCTACTCCATTCATCAACCAAGAGCCTGCAGCGGACTCAGATCTGGGACACAGCTCTTCCTTAAGAGTCCTTCAAAGTAGTATTGCTGCGTACACATGGGTATTAGTGAGAATGCAGTAGTGCTTACATGACTCAGCTTTCATTACATGACTCACAATTGGCTACAAATACGCACACTTGGAGTGGTTTCATAACCTAATAGCTTTGTCATCCTACTATGTCATTTATGAGATGTGGATCCTGTCATTTTAAGGAAAACTGGCCACAGGTCATTAACAATAGGACGTAAGTAGAGACAGGCTGATACTGTATAGCTGTCAATGGCATATCTAAGTGATAATAGTCTGTCACTTAAACACTAGGAGAGGGATGAAAGTGCTACAGCAAACATCAACACTACCCAGAGTGATCTAAAGTGGACTACAGCAAAGAAAAAACAAAAATTAACTTAGAAGATGGATCTGCTTTCACCCTGCAGAGACTAAACTAAATCACCTTTGCCACACCTCTCTAAAATGATCTCCAGCCAGCCTGATTTTTTCCCCTCAAGAGACTCCGACTATAATAAATAAAACTCTCTTTCCTTCTTTCTTTTATTTGTTACTCTCTCTGCGCCTAATCGCTATTTCTCTTTCTTTCACAAAGAGACACACACACACACACATGTACACGGACTGAAAAGCACAAGCACAGATAGGGCAGGAGGAGGAGCCCTGATGTGTTGGGATGATGTATAATTACATGGTGTGAACTCTTTTAATCAATCACTCTGAGGCAGGTGCGGGGGTGGCTGCTGGGAGGCCCCCGTCTCGTGCCCCTCTATCGTTGGCCGGCAAGCGCTCGCTGGCTGTCAGCCAGGGGTCTCCTGATCCATGTTGGTTAAATGCGCATTAATCTGAGTTTGGCAGGGTAATCAACAACCTAACTCAACTGTGAAATTGAATTCCGCGGTGGAACATCGTTCGGCCAGTTTTATGCTAAGGCTGCAGAAAGGGAAAGTGCCGCAACATCAATTTGTCACCGAGAGCTGCGGCACTGAGCTCACACTCACTACAAAACAGTGAGGGAGAGAGAGAGGGACGGCGGCAGAGAGAAAGGAAGTGTGCGTGTGTGTGTGTGTGCGTTTGCATCTTTGTGTGTGGCCAAGTTTCTGTGCTGTCTACTATTACATCCTTCCAACAACGGCAGGGAAAAAGGAGGATTTACTTCAGCGGTGTGAGTGGGCTGAACGAGGAAAAGAGAAGAAAAGGCAGAGAGTGAGCAAAGAGAGAGGGAGGCGGGTTTGTTCCAAGGTCCGTGAGCCAAGAAGAATAGTGATTCTTCAGCTGCCAGATGACTCCTTGTTTTGTTGTTTCCTTTTTTTAAACCACTGCTGTGAAAATCAAACAAGAAATATTAAAAACACCATCACATTAAGTCCAATTATAGTCGCGCCTTTGAGATATGAAAGAGTAAGTTTGTAAATGATCAAGCATACTCTTTCATATATAATTTGGATAAATTGGGTTTCGACTCTTTACTTATTCTACTTTTTTTTTTTTAATAGAAAAGCAAACGCGCCTCTTTAAGCGTGACAACTCAGACAGCGGCAAAAATGTGGAACAAACAACATGAAAGAAAAATGACCTTCTCCTGCATCGCCTTCCTGCTGCTCTTGCATTCTCCGTGGCTGCTTTTTCTTCGAGTGGCTATTTACCGAGACACGCGGGTTAAATGGTTTTTCATCAAGGCACCCTGGGATCTACATCAGCAAACCCGGTTTCCCCTCTCGGCTCGCTGTGTGTGAAGGGAGGCATGGTGCAGAACTGTGATAGCGGTACTCGTGGGTTTAATGACGCTCGGAGAGCTTTTGAAGAATGATGTAAAAGGTGTTGTGTGAAAAGTCTGACCCCACCTTTTGCCCTCTGGTATAATTCCTGATCTATTATCTTCCACCGCAGCACATGCAGTTCTTTGCACTGAGAATTCTGGTGTAAAAGAACTACAAGTAACTGAAAACATATGGTTTACATTACACAGCCACTAACGCATGGACGGTTCGTTTGTTCTTGTCAGTGGAGTTTCTGTGCAGAGGAATCTCTTGGGTGTCTCTCCCACTGCTCCACTGGAGCACGACACAGGCTGCACAAGAGCCAGCATACTTACAGTGCAGCTGTTCCCAAATACAATATACAATCGACTGAGTGACACTGCTGGGGATTTCACCAACAATCGCATAGGTTCCTTTAAATTTACGTCTTTTTCTTACTTTTACAAACGTGAGTTATTAGTGTACAAAAACCTGCCTTTTGTGTGTTTTGTTTGTGAGATGTTTTCAGTTATAATCTGTAATACAGTCATATAAAAAAGTATTTCCATGTAACAAAAACTCTGTTCTGCAAGATATTTCTGGGCATCCTTAACGTCAAAGCCCATCTATGCGTTCCACAAAAAGTAAGGGAATTAGTGTTTGATTGATTATTTCTTTGTTGTAACAATGTTTCTTGGCAATAAATCTTATACCATTGAAAAGCCTGTTTATTTACCTTTAAATGGTGCCGGATTTGTAAGAAAAATGCATTTGTGGGTTGAGCAGCAGAGTTGAGCATGTGGCTTGTGCCCATAAAAAAACTTGCTAAATCTTCTCGTGCAAATTCCAAACAGCTTATTCTGCTGTTGACTCTTATTTGATGTCAATAGCCAAGAAATAATTGAGGAAAGGTGTCGCCACAGCAGATCATCTGCCTCCATCTCACACCAAGCCTCTGTATGTCCCCCTTCACAACATGCATGAACCTTCTTTGTGATTTTCGTTCTGAAAAGTCTAATATATCCACTATCCTCCTCTCCTCATGTCCAAACCATCTCAGCCTTGCTGCTCTAACTTTGTCCCCAAACTGCTCAACCTGAGCTGCCATTCTGATGTACTCATATGTAATCTCTAAAGCTTTGCTATTAGATATTTAATTTCTACTGAGTTCATCTTGACCAACGTTATGCATATTTGCATTTGTAATTCTCCTATCCTTTTAATAATTGCAATTATAGTATATTTTTATACCTTTGTGCCAATTATGTTTCTGTTAAAATGATATATTTAGCAGTGATTGCAGTTTGTGTGGTGCAAAGCTTCTGTATGAATCTGAACACCGAGACCACTTGCTCCTATTTATTAATTTAATTAAAAATAATGACATAAATATACACTGATTTCATCTAGTATTTTTTTCCACTTTTTTCCTGTCTCTAACTTTTATATTTTGTGTAAGTCAGAGCTTTTTGGTCAGCGGTCAGTCTGAGCATCAATTGAACTGTGTATAGAGCTAGTGGACACGGCAGAGGTGCAATTCTTTATGTGACATCCCCTTCCTCCTTCAGGGAAGAGTAGATTAAAGCTGAAACCATCTATCTGGCAGGAAGAGCAGAAAAAGAAAACTAGTGGTCGAGGATCAGAGAGAACTCGAAACACTGAAGAAGAAAATAATGTGAAAGGGATTGCAGGTGAGTGGGAGGTTAAAGTGTGTGTCACATGAGTGTACATGTGTAGAGTTTTCTCTGATATGTTTGTACAGACTTGTTGGGAGGTATTGTGTGTCGAAACATGCCATTTCCATTTTGCTTTAGTTACCTTGGTTAAAGTCTGTGAGTTGGCGAGACTCTCCGAAAGGCGAGGGTAGGTGTAGGAGCTGTACGGGTGGGCCTGTGGTGGGCTCCTGAAAGTCCCACTGGCGGCATAGGGGACATTTGGCTCCTGCAGCCCAGAGCCCGACCGAGATCGCTGCCTGATGGCAGGCGTGGGGCTGGTCTGGGTCACGTAGGAACTCTTGGGTCGCTTCTCATATTCATCCCTCATGCCACCGTAACTCCACTCACTGTCGGGGTAGTTAATCTGCTCGCTGTGTAGTGATGCACGAGATGGTGTGCCAACTGATGTGTCCCGGTAGTCCTGGCTGGATGAACCCCCCACCGATGCCCGGTAGTAGCCGCTGGAACCTACTCCGCTACCCACCGTAGAGGCCACCTCATCCGCCGACCGCCCTTTGCTCTCCAGATAGGTGTGGTAGTCAGGTGGAAGTTTGCCATAGTCTGATTTCTGAGGCATGGCATCAGGGTAAAAGGGGCTGCGTATGGGGTGTGAGTGGCCATTCTGCTTGGTGAATCGATAGTGCCTGCCAACTGCCCAATCCCCATCTATGGAGAAGCTTGGCTTGCCGGGATCCAGAGAAAAGTCCCTGCTGGATGTGTCCAGGTCACACGAGTAGCGGGAGTAGTAGTGGTTGAATCCATTCTCCTCTGGAGCAGTGAGATGGCCACTGCCCGTGGGTTTGGAGATGCCTCCAGCCTGATGGGGGCCCGGCGGGCTCTCTTTACGCAAGGAGTTGGAACGTGTTACCGAAATGTTGTCGAACTCCTCCAGCAGGCCGTTAATGGATGCATCTTTGGGTGGCCGGTTCCCTCGAACAATGGTCTACAAGCAAAGCAAACACATTAAACTTAGCATAGAGGAGACTCGTGCGTCTGAGAGTTTGATGGCGATAACCCTGATACTTTGGCTTGCAGTACATTCACTTTCAGCTTTATCATTCCTGTCTGAAAACTGAATGAGATGAATTGAAATTCCTGCATCATCAACCTTAGTTAACTTCAAACATTTTCAGGCAAGAGTTTCAATTCATGTGTATCAGGGCTTTGCAACAAGTATGAAATTAATCATCACTTGCATTAAATGAATGTCAGTATTTGGATTTTAGAGAACAGCAGGCACTGATCTACACAACCACGAGTTGTTGTGAGCTGGGACTGAGCTAAAAATGCATGAAGATAAAAGGCGGGATACCTCAGATGGTAAAAGGCAACCAGCGTTGGATCGAGAGAGCTAATTCCTACCCCGTTTCCCTCGCAACACATCAGCTTCAATTTCAGTGGGATGATCAGGATACATTAATAGTCGTGAAGTTTGGTTTAGCACACCAACACACGATTACACATGCACGCAAACCAAAAGGAGCAAGGAGGACGGGGGAAAGAGAGAATGAACACGCAGGCTCGCATCTGCTTCAAAGCAGAGGCAGCTTAAACATCAGGGGGGCCGCTTATCCCCTCCTACCTTGTGTTAAACCCTTTACAAGGCTGTGTCGTGAGTCATGGGCAACACGTGCTGCCGCGAGACTACAATCTGTGAGCGTGCACGGTGCGTGTGCATGTTTGTACAGTGTGGCTCAAAGTCGTGAGAGTGATGGGAAAATCCAGACACATCTTTTTTTATCTACCAGCCTCTCCACCACTTGAAACATAGAGGAAACTGTGCGCTGGAACAAAAGGAAACATGATGCATGAGTAGTGCTGAGAGGAGGCTGAGCTGAGGAGATTATGTGAATATTCAGCTCTTACATAATTTATTTTGGAGCCATTTGTGATGATCAAACAAATCTACCGACTGCGTTTCCTGGCATTACGGCCTCCATCTGGTAAAACTGTAGTCTTTTAGCTGTTTAGTAAGTCATAAGCAACAAAGGGACAGATGTTTGGTTCCCACTGGGGCAGTGGCATATTATAGTGGTGCATGATGCACAACGATAACTTCAACAAACAATCAAATATTTGACGTATTTTACTGTGAAAACTTAGATGTTGAGATTTGCTGATTGTTTCAAAGCGAGAGTGATTTAAATGATTGTGACTGATTTAAACACACCGAAATTTGCATAATTTGTTTCTAGTGTTGCTAAGAGCTAAAATGTACTTAAATTAATTAAAACACACTATAAAACACATTCAATGTAATTTGTCCCCAGTAAAGCTGCTGTTAGTATTGTGCAGTCGGACTCCTTACATGTTCAATACCAGAAGGAATAGCTTTATAAGAGATTTAACTACAACCAGAGACGCAGCAGAGGGGACAGTTGGGTCTCAAACACACACACACACACACACACACACACACACACACACACACACACACACACACCATGCTTCCACAACGGTGTCTTTCTTGCCACAGAAAAGACTGATGGCAAAAACAAAATAGGGACTAACTAAAATACACACAAACGCTACCTCATCTACACATATTCCAATAACGTGCAGTATTTTTATACTATAGTCATTTAAGTGCAATATGGGAATTACCGTTCCTTATATTTGAAACAATATTATTATTCTTACTGTATTTTACTACATTGTTTTATATTTGTTTTGTGTGACCGTGTGACTTTAGCTTTGACTCTAAGCTCTACAGAAGATTTCCTATGTACCCACAGACCCAGTGTATGTATACAACTAGCAAATAAAGTTATTATTATAGGTATTATTATAATGCAAAACATCCATTCATCCATTCAATTCGGGGTCATTGTCAGGCTGGAGCTTGTCCCAGCTCTTATTGGGGAGAGGTTGGTAACCCTGTACAGGTTGCCAATGCCAATCTATCGTAGAGCTTGCACAACCATTCACATTCACACCAATGGACAATTTCGAACCACCAGGTAACCTAACATGCATGCCTTTGGACTGTGAGAGGAAGCTGGAGAGAACCCATGCAAGCATAGGGAGGACGTTGTTAAGGTTCAAATGTTGAGAGAGGAATCCAAAAATAACCACAGATCCGGTCCGGTGTGCAATTAGACGGCATTTTAATGAATTACACATGTGTGAGTTCAACAACCCAATCAGTATTGAACTGCTTTACCATATTCAGACAACGGTTTTATAGGGTTAAGATAGTACAGCCCCCTTTTCTGTTGCTAGGCAGATTTAAACAAAGCATACGTCACTCCAAAACCACAATGACTCTTAACATAGTCTAAAACAGAACATCTTCTTCGGGTCAACGCCAGGTGCTTCCTGTCAGCTGTCTTCGCTGTCGCTTATCTCCTGGGACATCTGGTCCACGTTCTGCACAAAATGTCACTCATGCACAACTTTGCAGTCATAAACTCTTACCTACTAAATGAGTCTATCTGTGTGTGCGTACACGTGCGAGGGCGCGTGCATGCAGTAAAATATTTCTATTCTCAATACTCCCACTCTCGACCTCTGGACCACCAGAGGTCGCCATATATTATGTTGGGTCACTCCTTGGCCCATTCAGCTGCTTCCCTGTCCACCCCTGACGTCATGGACATTAGGATCACTTTTCCCACTCTGACCCTCTCTCGGCATTCTGTGATTTAGCGAACCAGACAACCCCATGTCATCTAGGTGGTCTTAGTAATGAACTGCCCGCTCCCACTTGAGAACACTTCATGCTTAAGTGGTCTCTGCTCCTCTTCTGGGTCCCTCTCTTCTGGGCCTCCTGCAAAGGATAGAAAACACTTTCTCCCTACTACGGCTCTAACTTACTCTGTTCCTCAATTGTTCTCTTCATTCAAACCTGATTCAACCTAATATTACTCAAAACATGAACCTAATTTCGTATTTGGTTTATGACTTTTATTTTTATACCTCATTCAACTGTACTCAGCATTTGTAAAACTCTGAAAAGCACTGCCTTTAAGAGGATCAAAGGAAGCACGTCTCTGCATGTGCTTCCTCTTGCTCCTTATCTGATCATCCACATCCTGTACACAAACTGTCACTGCTGCAAGTGCCTACCTCTCATCTAAAGTCACCTATCACAAGAAAATGTATCGAGAAAATCATTATACTGCTTATTCTACTTAAAGGATCAAAGAAAAAACAACCACTTTAATCACTACGTGTAAGCACATAGTTAATTGCTCCTAGATAAATTTCATCATAACTAAAAGCTGAACTCTAACTGCATTTCAGAACCCACATTTCCTGTGTTATACCCTGTTTTAATACATCATTTTATTTCATTTTTGCTGCTCTTAATGTAATGACTCATTCTAATTTATACTTTATCAGACTTAACCAAAATATATAAGCTTTCTCCCTTTGCTTCTGTTTTAAACAAAAACTTGGTCACTTCAACAAGCATTTGTTATTCTGTAACTGCATTTTATGTAATAAGACTAATTTAGAGCTGCATGTGTTATCTCAATATTTTACATGTCACCCAGTTTAGTTACCACCAAACTCCTATTCAGTTCCTCTTGTCTGTCACTTGTTACAGGGCCAGCTCAAATTCAGTTAAAAGCTAAATGAATTTCAGGCCCTGGGCCTCACCTATGTTTAAACCATATGTGTTTGTAAGCGTGAATGCTGTTTATCCTTCTGTTGCTCCAAGTCCCCTACACTATATCGACTGAGACATAACGCTCATCGAAGCTTATGACCTTAACTGGACCGAACATCAACTCTGTTAATGAGCACGATTGCAATGTGTAAGAAAAAATCATTTCTACATATTTAATCTCCAATATTATTCATTTGAGTCAGCGAGACTTTTAACATCCTCATAAAAGCTCTCCTCTACCCTAGAAATAAATCTATTTACTATCTGTTTCTAAAGCCTACATTATAACAACTTTATTCTAAAAATCAAAAGAGATCCCACATTTTCTTCTCATAAAATGTTCACTATTTTCCCCAAAGCATATCCTTTATTCCCACAGTTTCCCTCTAAGTTTGGTGTACAACTTCTTATTAACCCCAGCAATTTATCTTCTAAACAGAATTCAGTTCCTTTTACTCCTTTTTTTTAGAATTAACAATCTCTGCCTCAGTTTTACCATATCTAAATTATCAAACAACCCCAATCGTTATAAAATCATACTAAAACCCATTTCAAATTAAACAAATTAAATCTTAAATCCTCTCTTTTTGACACATCTCATGTGGCAAAAACTCAAAATGCTTCACCCAAGCTTAGGAAATTAAAAGGGAAAAAGGTTAGTCATTTCATATCATTTCTCAGAACACTTCAGCCATCCTCCTCTCCGGTATTTTGCTCCAGCCCTGAAAACCTGTGTTTAAGGAATAAGATCAATTTAATTATTATGTCAAATCTTCTCCAAATCATTGCTCCATGCAAAGTCTGGATCCTTGGAACTTCCTGGAAACAAAACCTGTACTTAACTCTCCCCCTTTATGATCCAGTCTGTGTCATGACAAAAAATAAACTTAAACAGAACAGTTATTAATCATGAGTTACCTCAGTTAATGGTAACTTGAATCTCATCAAACAATGTTTCCCTTTTAGCATTTTATAATGTATTAATATGGTCTAACCCAAATCAATAAAACAGAAATTCACTCAAAGGAACATCAGCTTCCCCAGATTTAAGTCTCCCACTTGTCCTGCTTATGGCAAAAGCAAAACAAAGCATCCCCTTTCTTTTCCTCACATGGTAAATTTGTCCACATTTATTCATTCCCACCTTAGTCCAGTCACCCACATTCACTCACATACATTCACACATGATATTTTTGCTGATACTGCAGCCTTCTGCGCAAATAACGAAATGCTCCACATCAGCAAAATGAGCTCAATCATTTGTTTTATTTCGTTTTCCTTTGTAGGAAAATAGTTCTCTATACTTTTGACTGGATTGACTCGCTGCAATCCGTTAAACAGGGACTTCCAATCTGATCAGGTCCCCACAGGTAGCCTTTCCTCCACCCATTGAAATCTGGAAAAGTCACCTCATATCTGTTTGTCCGGAAATTTTGTCAGCGCTGTTAGTTCACTCTCTTCCAGGCCTGCTTAGAACAAAAATGAAAAAAAGAGAGCTGATTATTAGCTCATCAAAGTACAAAACAAAATCACCTGACAGGTTTTTCCTAAGTGCACTGTTACAAAAACTATGGGCCCTTTTAGACATGTCCATGTTTATCAAAACTCCCTCTATTAAAATGAAAAACAACAGCCCCAAAAAATCTTAAACAATCTTAAATTTCACCCATTCAACGCACTGAAAACCTTGTCAAAAGATCAAAGACCGTTTGCACAATGTCACCCTTCCTTACTCTCCCATGTTTTCCTTCAGCATAAAATATAAACCGATTTCAACAACGTACCATCACTAAATTATAAATTTCCTGTCCAAATCTGCACCTCTGGACAGACCTGACCACCGTAATCAAATATCCTGGGCTGATGTAAAACAAACCAAAAACCTGGCAACCTGTTTTTTGTGTTTTATTGTAAAACCTGTACTGATCTTTCTAAATCTTGCCTCTGACATATACACATCATACAATAATAATAAAAATGGCTAAAACTAAACACTGAAACTAATAGAAACCAAACAAAAACTAAGCATTTTCAAATAAAGAAACTAAAAACCACTCTGCAAAGTAACTGAAACTAAACTGAATTAAAAGCAAAATAACAACTAATTAGAAAATATAAAACTACAACAACTCTGCTATAAAAACGAGTTGTTATTAACCAGTTGAAGCTCATGTCTATCGAGGCGATTATCACCATTTAAACACCTAAAACAGAGCACATATAAAGTATCAACCCCTTTTAAATCCCAGACATATAACTAAAGATTAGAGAACAGAAAAATAAGGCGGCGATTTGTGTACGACATTATTTTGGTGCGTCGTTATGAGACTTTTCCCCTGTCTGCAGATGTCTGTTGAGCTCCACTCTTAGACCCGACAGTGTCACATCGTCATCATTCTCAGACCCTCAGACAGTGCTCACGCCCTGCTGTCTGTCACCCGACTGCCATGCTTGTCTCTGCTGTGATTCCTTCATGTCACATGTGCTGAGGCAGAGTCTCGGAAACCCTGGGATAATCACCGACTGTCAGCAACATTGTGCCGGCGCAGGGATCTTCAACGTCTTCGCTCAGCTACCTGCAAACTGTCACTGCAAACGCACTTGCCTGCTCTCCTCCCATTCATCTGTGGGAGTCTAAAGTAGCAAGGCAGCTACAGTTAATATCATCCCACCTTAACACTGATGGCTTTATAACCAGGGTTGCAAGCAGAAAAAGGTATTACAGAGCAAAAGGACTAAAGATATTTTAGCCGTTTGTGGTAACGACAATGACAAATCACACTGACAGTTTGTACTTTCTCTGAAGGGCTAAACCGGAAAGCTCTCTTCACAAACCTCTACCTCTCACTGCGGCTGGTTTTCCACACATCAGCTCTCCTTTCCATTTTGTTACTTGGCACACCTCCCTCTTTCTCTTTAACACTCCAGTTGTTCTCCTCTGTTTGAAAGCTATAGGCTGTTTGGTGCCTTGAACTGGAACCCAAGGTGAAATGGCCTATAAAAGCAGTGAGTAAAATCTAGCTGAAAGGTTGGAGCTGCAGCAGGGACGGCCTTTTAAACAGGTCACTGAACGTGAATCTATGGCGCGGGGTCTGCTCTGTGTGTCGGTGAGCTGGATTTTCCTAAATAAAGCGGTTGCATCATTAAAACCGGACAACAACACCGCTGCCTTGTAATTGCCGTCACGCTCATTAGAGTTATTCTCACACTTCCTTTAAACTGTGTTAAGAAATCGTGGTGGAACAGGGCGTGCCAAAATCTGAAATGAGGCAGTCGCATCATGTTATGCAGCGTGGACGTCGGTGATTCAGAACTAATTCAATTGGGACGCGTCAGTAAGGGGGTGTCAGCTGATATCACAAAACATCATCATTTCAATTTGCTTCGTAATCACTAAGACTGTGTCAAAGAGCGTGGCAGTTACAGGGGATAGACGGAGTCGGAGAGAAAAGGAGGCAAGTGGAATCGAGGAGGTGACGGGGGGGGAGACAAGGTTAATTGTGTGCCAAATCACTGTCAAACGGTCGGCATCAGGCCTGGAAATCTTTCCATTAATTTGAATTAGTGGCTTCCATAACCCCCTTCTCCAGTCCTCCTCTCCTCTCTTCTCCCCCTGTCCTCACAGCTCTGTGAGCCTTGTGCGCCGGTCGTGTTCCGCGGCGGCTGTGACAGCAGCCATATTTCACCGGCGTGCGGCGTTGGCCTGTCCTTTAGTGATAAGCTGTAATAGATACTCTCTCAACTCGCCACGGCCTGTTCAAGGTAAGCACAGGAGAGAGCGGAGGGGAAAGCGAGGAGACGAGGGGAAATAAAATTAAAGGAAATGAAAAGGAAAGGAGATCGAATTAAAAACGATACAGTGGGAATGAGAAGACGGGGAAGTGTGCAGAAGAAACGGAAAGCACGTGCGGGGCGGGAGTGGCTGAAAAACAAACTAGGCGAGATGCAGGGAAGAACTGAACAACAGAAGGAAAGGCAGGGGAAGAATTACGGAGAAGGAAGGATGGAGAAGAGATGAGGGAAGGGAGGGAGCGTCGTAGAAAGGGAGTCATGAAAAATGAGGCTCATTGGGAGATAAGGGGGGGATTAACCTTGCTGGTAATGAAGGGAGGGTGTGATGGGAGGACGGAGGGAGGAAGAGAGGGAGAGATAATTAATGAGCTTGCCCTTCCCATGACTCCTAGCTAGAACCCTGGTTTGGAAGTTGCGCTTCACTGGCCAGCCCAGTCCCGGGACAACCGAGAGTCCGGAGAAGGAGCAGCGGCTCTGTGCCTCTGTTTCCTCTGCACTGCTGTTTTATTTCTGGCTTTTAAAACTGCTGCATAACCAGATAAGTTAAGCTGTTAAGTAACTAATCTGTTAAGCTAAAGCTCCAGTTTTTTGGACTATTCACACCAGTATGCTCAATTAAATTTTACTTTGGCACTGGAAAGGAGATTTTGCTATTTGTGACAAGGCATGTTTAAAAACAAAAAACAAGACCACAAAAGTTCTATCAAGTAAAGCCGTGTACACACCAATCACACCAATACAGGAAAAAAGAAGGTACTCTGGACACACAGAAGTGTGCAAAAGCCTCTCGCCATCCCTCTTTCTTTATATTTAGCAAGGAAAATGGGAAACAGGGGCAGACATGTGCAAACATTCAGGAAAACTGAGTTTGTACAATTTTAACAGGCTTGAAAGTCAATATTTGGTGTGACCACCTTAATTCTTCAACACAGCTGAACTCTCTTAGGCAGCTTTCTTGTCATTTCTTTAAGTAGTCTTCAGGAATAGTTCTCCAGGCTTCTTTAAAGGCATTTAAACCTCTTGTTTGGATGTTGGCTGACTTTCGTTCTGTTCTGCCAAAATGATCCCACACTGCTTCAATAATGTTGAGCTCTGGGCTCTGGGAAGGCCAATCCATGACTGATGGTGTTCCATTCTGTATTTTTCTATCTATCTATTCTATCTAGGCGCTTTTCTGCATTCATAATTCTGTAAATTTTGACAAGATCAACCCCACTTGTTGAAATACAGTCTCAAACCATGGAAGTTGTACAGTTTTCACACATTTTTAAGGACATACTTCACATCACGCTGGCACACGCTAAGTTTCCAGCTTACCTCTTTGGGAATGCCTTGTTGGTGCAAAAATAATATTTTTTTGTCTGTCAAACTGTGTTATTTTTGGCATTTTTTCACACATTCAGCTAAAGAAATGGGAACAAATAATGCATTTTTCAACAGGCTTCTAGTAACAAAGTGCCTAAAAATACAATGTAAAAGTGGTTCTTTGTTATGTGTATGTGGTTCATTAGGTGTCTTTATTTTGCTACCATGATTTGGTCAGTGTTACATGTAAAAAAAAAAAAAAAAAAGGTAAGGTACAAGGACTGAACTGAAAATAAGTGGAGAAACTTTTAAAGCTCTTCAGAAAACCTGGAGAACTATTGCTCAATTTTAATTTTAAAAATTACAAGAAAATCTGACTTCTTCAAAGCAAACTATAAAGAAATGAATGGTGGCTCAAGACATTTTCACCAAAGTGCTTTGTAAAAAAATTTTATATAGCTTCCCATTTTGATGTTTTGAAACTGAACGATTGAGGTGTCGATCCAACTGGAATGCATGTCAGCAACTTTTCAATTAAAACCTAAATTGTATCTGTTTTATTATTTAATTTACTATAAATTGGATCATAATTTACAAAATAAACATCAGTTCATATTAACTAAGGCTTGAAAGTAGTGAGCGAGGCCGTGCATTCAGGGACTAAGGTAATATATCAAGTGAGCAGTGGGGAATAGTCTTGTTTTTCACACAGTTCGCCCTCTATTGGCCAGTATAGAGAATACACTTCTGCATCTGCATCACTTTTAATAGTCGAAAGATTTGTCCATCCTTGATGCACAGTCTATTTTTAGAGGTCAGCCAGTCTGTCACAGTTTTAACCCTATGTGGATTTTCTTATTAAGACAGTAAAAACATTATGACTGATTAATCTATAAAATACAGAAAATCTTAAATTCCGACCCAGTGTGTCAAAATGCGGTTTTTAAACAGGTTTTACCCAAATGTTTTCAAAAAACTCAACCATAGCCACTTGGTGATGTGCATACATTTGGATCTTGCATCTTTCAGTCCAATAAAGTTTAGAAGCTACATTTCAGTGTGTGAAAACGCTCATGAAAGCTCATCACCTATTACACCCTCACCCTCACGAAAAGCTTGCAAACGCTGCAGCAGCTTCACCTACTCAGCACACCCACTCCCAATTTTCAATGATGCAAGACCATCATAGAAATCTCCTTTTTTTAAAAAAACAAAACAATGTTTGTATAAATCCAGCGATATACTCGAGTAGAAATGGGAACGTGAACACAACAGAAGTCATTCTAACACTCCAACCTCATTTTCCCTCTCTCTCCCTCTTTGTGTATTAAATCCCAGCCTCTCTGTGAACCTCTGTCACGACTCACACAGCAGAAACCCTGCATGCGTGGGTATTCACACACACACACACACACAAGCTCTTAGACTACTACTAGCGCTGCTGCTGTTCTGAAGTACTCCATGCTTTCGCATCAGTGACCAATTTGTGAACAGAAGCTTACCGCTGTCTGAGAAAGATAATATCACAGAGCCCTTCAGACAGCAGATAAACAGACCACTCACGACTCTCCTCTGAGCGTCACGAGACTGAGCAAACTCCCTACAGCACTGATTAATAAAGGATAAAATAAAGCATAGCTGATGCATTAACAAAATAAAGATATTGGGTTTTGTTTTTTTTTTTAAAAAGCAGCCAATATTCACCGAGTGATAAAAAAAATCTGCATCATGTATTTGGGAATTCTCTTATATAAGCAGCTCTTTACAACACAATGCATGAAAAGAAAACAACAAAACAAGACATGGATTTTAAAAGATACTCTATCATTATTTAGGTAAACACAGAGATAGCTATTCATATCCTCCAGCCCCCTCTGCTGGATAAATGCAGTAAACACAACCAGCTGCTAGAATTTGCCTGCTCAGAAGCTGAAAGATATAAAAGCTTCTTAACACTCAGCAAAATTCAGTGAAAATGATATCCTGAAAACTTTAGGCCATTTATTAATCCATAAAATATTTCATATAAACTTTTTTGTCCAGTTATAATGTATCTATACTACTGCTTAAACACAGTTATTAATATGCAGCTTATATAAGTTAAATACATATTATAAGGATAGAATATGGGAACACGATTTTATTTTATTTTTTTATTCAAGATCAAGATTCAAGATTGTTTTTACACACTCAGCTTCAAATGAGCTGCACATACCAAGTAATTTAGAAAGTTAAAAATGTTAAAATATATAAATACAATTCATATAATTCTGAAAACTGTTAACATTTCCTTATAATTTCTTTGAAAATGACTGGAAAACAATACACTACATAGAATCCAATGCCATGAAGCGCCTGGTGCACAGTTTTTATTCTGATGTTAATGCCAGAGGTTTGGAAGTCTGCAGTTATTGAGTCGACAGAGCCTCAACAATTTTTACCCACAATGCAGCTCAGTAGTCAGTGAGCCTCAGCAGCTTTACATTGTCTGCCGCTTCATGCTGGGCTGAGTTGCTGTGGTTCCTAAAGGCTTTGCAATATTAGCACTGAAACATAATAATGGAATATCTAGTAAGGAAGACATTTCGTAAATTGACTAAAACGATGCCATTTGGTACAAAGTACTAATAAAATGATTCATGCATTGATTTTTTTTATTTTCAAAGGAAGTTAATTTATATTAATTAAATTGCACACGAACCTTATTTTATTCTTGTATTTTATGCTATTTGTATAGTACTTAGTCTATTGTATATAGTATTCTGTCTATTTTGTATAGTATGTTATTCTGTTCATCTGATTCTATTCTATTGTTTTTCTCTTAATCTTTTACTGCTCTGGAACTTTCTGCCGTGACCAAAAATTTCCCACGTGTGGGACTAATAAAGGATTATTTTACCTTAACCTATAAGACACATTTTCCTTTTTCTTCTGTGAACTAAGAGAGAACAAGACTAGTTTACAGAAGCACTCAGAACTATTAATTAACTATTAAAACTATTAAGAGAAGCAATGTTTTGAGCCAAACCCAAACATATTAAAACCTGTTTTTAAATGCATTAAATTAACGTATTTGTTTCCTTAGACACGACAATGAATAATACGATTCCAGAATGAGTTTCCCAGGAGTGGCAGTGTTTTGGGGGTCGTGGAGAACCCCCAAAATCAGAACCAGCACATTAATTGTGAATCCCACGAACCTGAATATAAATCACTTGCATGTTATATTTACTGATAAAGCCTCGAAGTACAGCGCAGCTTCTGGTAATCAGATTCTCTAAGGTACATATCTAGTGCATCTATTACTAACTTGAACAGCCGCTCCTGACCTCAAAGTCAAAGTTCAACATGACCTCAGCTGGTGTGCAGGCTGATTATTGACTGATTATATAGAAGAAGACTTAACAGAATAGTTACATTATGAGCTGGTCTTAACCAAATATCAACAGAATTATTCAAGAAGCAAATTTTGAAATGATTCCATGATTAATATGTTATGAGCTGACCCGTTTCCTCAGGCCATCCTGCTGTCTGTTAGTTAATAACCATCAACATCATGTCATCCTGAGAAGCTGCATGCTGAGGATTTCATTAAATAGCATCAAACTTAATAATCAATGCAGACTTAAAAAAGTATTCTGTTAAAGTTGACTATAACATATTTCAGCATATAGAAATGCTTTTATCCCAAAAAAGAACAAGAAAACTATAAAAATCTTTGCTTTCCAAAAATATTTGAAGAATTTTCAATACTCTTAGACGGGCCACTGTTAACTGGCTCTCAACTTTCACAACGAGAGGGCTCATATGTACCCCCAAACTTCTGCATATAGGAGTGAAAAAATAAAGCGGTTAAGAAGCTTAAAGCGGCTTCTCACAACGTGTAGGTGTGCTGATGGTGACCCCTTGTGTAGTAAAACAAGGACTACAATTTTGCCACCAGAACCCCCTGAGTTTCAGGACAGTAAATACAGACATGCCGCAGGCAACATACAGCAGCTCCATCACACCAGAGCTTCATTCAGACCTGTCTTTTCATCCATCCATCCATCCATCCATCCATCCATCCATCCATCCATCTTCTTCCGCTTGTCAGGTCAGGCCCAAGCAGAGAAGCCCAGACCTCCCTCTCCCCAGCCCATTCCTCCAGCTTGTCCGGGGGAACACCAAGGTGTTCCCAGGCCAGCCGAGAGATATGTCTCCAGCGTGTCCTGGGTCTGCCCTGGGGCCTCCTCCCGGTGGGACATGCCCGCAACACCTCACCCAGGAGGCGCCCAGGAGGCATCCTTGTCAGATGCCCGAACCACCTCAACTGGCTCCTTTCGATATGAAGGAGCAGCGGCTCTACTCTGAGCCCCTCCCAGATGGCCGAACTTCTCACCCTGTCTCTAAGGGAGAGGCCAGCCACCCTTCGGAGGAAGCCCATTTCCGCCGCCGTCTTTTCATATCTAAGCTAAAATCCTTTAATATAATCCAAGGTTACATTTTACAGGAAATTAACTCCTTTTCCAACACCTATGCAAAGTATAAGATGTAGAATTCCTAAAAATCACAAGTGAGACTGAGAAGACTGTGAAGCATTTTAGGTCCTATTCGTAAACACAGCAGGCTAGTAAAATAAATCAATTTTATTAACAATTAATGTGGGTAGAGACCTATTCAGGTCAATTCCTCATCTCTATTTTTATTCTTGAGACTGTGATCAGTGTTCTTTGATCAGTGGGTTTTGGTCAGTGATTGTTGATCAATGGTCATGGGAATTTGCATAATTATGATTAAGGAACTGACCTCACAGCCCATTGTTCCTTCAGTGGGCTGGTTTCAGTCATTATGCAAATGTACTGTTTATAAGGTTTGGGGAAACCTGCAGTCAGCTGAGACTGAAGAAGTCACTTGGATGAGTGACGAAACGTTTCTCCCACAAAATGCTACGTCCAGATGAACAGATTCAACTTTTGGAGATACTGTTTGGATGCCACTTAGCTCCCTTCAGTTTAACTCTTTCCTCCACAAAGATGACATTTGACGACCTCCCCTGTACTAATAATGACAGGTTTTGACACCTCACTATTAATGGATAAAGATGTGGTTTGATGACCATTAGAAAAGTTTCCAGGTTTTTCCAAGAGTAGCGGCATAGGCAGAGACCCCCCTCCCTAACTTCTGATACAAACCCAGTCATTTTGTTCTAATGCAGGCCTGACATATGATAGAAATCACTCAGTTCAGAAAAGAGCTTCATCAACTGCTTCTAGTAGGTTTTCAAGGGGTAAAGAGTGAAGTCCACCTGCCTGTAGTTCAACTTTCTTATCCTGCTGAGAACACCTACTTAAAGCAGTCTGAAGCCCAAGCATTTCACTCGTAGGGTTTTCTTGTACTGCTCTCATTATTTGAAACTTTGGACATCTTTAATATGAGCATCCACCAAACCAGTTGTTAGATTTCTAATGACAGAAACACATAAAAAGAAACAATGTTCCTTATGAAATCAACACAAGACGCAAAATGTCCTGTGTTTTTGTTTGAAGAGCGTAACTTCCACATACATCTAGTTGCCAGAACTTTGGCATTTCTTGCATTCAATCACATTAGCCATATTTGGTTAGAAAAACTGGTCTCATAGGAGGGACAGACACTGATACTGACAGACCTCCTGGCAACCCAAAGTCCTCGTGACCTCCAGAAACTTCTAAATGCCTCTAGATTGAAATTCTAATTCGCACACTGGCTAACGTTGGGGAAAACTCATTTTCCCATAGCAACTGTTGGTTAACACAAGATTCGCTGACCAGTCTGTAGCCCTGTGTGACTGGGGCTTTAGATAAGCTTCCCAGTTCTTTGAAATGATTTTTGGGAGCTGAAACACTGGCAACTACTTGTTACAAGACAAGTACAAGACAGAGTTATTAATTATTAAGGAAATAGAAAAATACAGGAAATATTTGTGATTTCAGTCTTTTTAAAACTGTCTTTTTTTTTAAAAATACATTCAAAGACAGAAAAAAACCAAGCATCTGAACTGCTAATAACTTAGCTAATAAAGCTGAAAACTTATTGGTCACTATCTCATATAACCCTAACAGAAGCCTGTGGCCCATCAGCATGTCCACACGTATCATTCGGAAAGCATGGCTGAAAAAATAGTGCTTACTTGTTTATGTGGGTCATGCTGCTGGAGGCCCACTGTGTAGCCCCTTACACCAGCTGCTGAGCACTGGTGGCTATGTTTACCACCAGTGACATGCCTACAACCCCCACAGCTCCCAGCCAGTAGCTCAGACTAGCGTGACCCAATCACCTCTGACCTCAACCTCAGCTACAAGCTCCAGGATCCATGAGTCAGACATGATCCAGCGCATGGAATCAAGAATGATTTCCAGCAAAAATGGATTAGTGGTGGAGGCATAATGAAATACAAACATACAGTCAGAGCAAATCCCCTGATCTTAAGCATATTAGTGTAGTAAAGCCTGGACACTCTTTTTTTTATCCATTCCTCTAAGCACTGGCAGATTAAGGCTGATTCAGAAGCGGGCAGCAGAAATTTTCTAGAAAATATAATATTTAAAAAAATAGAATAAATAAGTTTCCTTGCCAGTTTGGTCATATATGTGGTGGGAATAATGTTGCTCTTTTTTGAAAATTCTCCAAGTGAGCGTGTCACTGCCTGAGAAACTCTCTGATCTAAAGGAGGAAAAAGGAGAGGAAGCAGAGAGCGGGAAGCAGAGGAGGAGATCAATTTGATGTCTCCCAGTTATCTTCTTGTCAACTCAGAGACAGATAAACAGACAGCTTCCCACTATAGATTAATTACACCCCAGCGCTCATTAATCGGAGCCCCGTCAGCCACTACAGGCGCCTACAACACGCTGCCACCCCTATCACTGCTAAGTTGCTACTCCCCTTTCTCCTCATTGGTCTGCTCTCCTGATATCCTTCCTCCCCTCATTTTACCTCTCACACTCAAACATACATGTGTTTACTTTTATCCTTCATTTTACTTTTACCTGCAACTAACAAGACTACTGCATATAAAAAAATGGCAGACATGACATGTTTACGTGATTACAAAAAGTTAGCATGCTAACACACGAGAACATGGACATGTCAAATACAGTTAAGCTAGCATGAATTATGTTCCTAATATACTTTGCACAGTGTGGGAAAAGTTTGTAGAACCACTCTTAAGAGCACTCATTAAAATTTATTCTCATTTAGCTAAAAAATTATATCTTTGAAACTGAAATTATCATTAAAAATCGGTTTGCTCATGTGTGGTGCAGGGCTAACAAAGAGAAACAGATAACCATTCATGCTCACATTCACACCTATAGCTAATTTAGAATCATCAGTTCACCTAACATGTATATATTTGGACTGTGTAAGGAAGTCGGAGTGACCGGAAAGAACTCACATGGACACGGGGAGAATGTGTGAACCCCACTCAGAAAGGCCCCAGCCTAGATTCAAACCCAAGACCTTCTTGTTGTGAGGCGACGGTAGCTAGCCACCTCGCCACTGTGATATAAATGTTTCTGAAACCATTAACACTGAACTGTACCAGCAGGAATAAGGTCAGTTCTCAAACCCTGACCATAACTCTTTCTTGCACACATGAACTAGACTTGGTCTAATTCCAAAGACAAGCAGCTACTTCTCACAGATTATTATACAAAAATAACTTTTCACAAACCTTCAATAACCTTTGCTGTGATACTACCAAATCCTAATATCATTGTTAATTTATAATCACTTCATCTACTATCTATATGCAGTAATAAAGCGGTTACTGATGAAAAAACCTTCCAGCAGAGCTACTGGCTGCAGAATGGAGTCCTATAATATGATGTACTAAAACATGACTGATAAAGTGCTAATAGGTCAATCACATGCTTACAGCCCAATAATTAATGGTTAATATGTGTAGCCTGATATAAAGTGTGACCTTAGTAAACTTTGCTAATATTCTGGTAAAATATCTCTATTCCAGAATCAGTTGGAAACTAAAATATCAAGTCAGCCTCTTGAACCAGACTAAGAATAATAAGAACCAACCTGTGTAACCTATGTAATGACAATCAGTCCTTACATAAGCTGACCAGGTACGTCTAAATCAATAAAATAAGAGTAGACTTATTAAAATGATGCTCTCGCTCACTCTCAGTCAGTTTTCCACAGTGAAATGTGAGGTGCAGGATTTGAAGTGTCAGTTGTAGTTTGCTCGCTGGCCACACGAGGATACTGCAGGTCCAGCCATTACACTCCCTCGCACGTGTGTAAAGCAGCACATGGTGATGCAATGCAAACAATGTAATGTGTCCAAAGAGATTAGGAAATTAAAAAGGGCTCTGTACAGTTTCTTATTGGGATATTGCAAAGTACTTTAAATCCACTCATCTTTTAAATCATAGCTTTAGGAGTTCGAGAGACCAGTTGTCTCACATGATTTTTGTTTCTTCAACAATCCGTCCCTGTTTAAAATTCACAGCCTAAATGTCCTTCCAAAAAAACCCACATTCAGACACTGAGGGATGGTTGTTAGCCAGGACATTTTGAGCTGCCCTGGCAAAGTACAGCGCACATCGCCGAAAGCCAAAATTCCCCCGCTGACTGAAGCCTCCGTGAGAGGTGATTTGCAGAGTGTGACTGTGAATGGCAGCCGCGCGAGAAGACAAAGTGAGAAAGCAGAGGAGGAGGAGGAGCAGAGCGAAGGAAGGAACGAGAGAGGTCTAAATCAATGCCATCCACTTCAGCTCAGTGCCAAGAAAGACAGATGCTCTCTCTATCTGCGCGAGTGTGCATGCCGGCACAGACACACATCAATCAGGAGTTATTTTCCTCCGAGTCTATTTCTGCTTTGACCAATTTAATCCTCGATCAATTTGAGATGGAATGTAATACATGCTGAGTCAAAATCAAATTAAACTTGAAATTGAATGCACATTGATCACAACATCTAACTTTCTTTTCTTCCGATTAAGAAGTTGAATGAATGCCACCGTCGCCGTGCATGACAATCTGAAGCGCAAACGCAGTTTGGCAGATCTGGAGCAAAGAAACACTGTAGGTGCGTATCAGCATCTAAAGAGAAAGATGTAGGAAATGTTTGCAGAGTCAAACAAATCATGAAACTCTTGCCTGACTGCACCTTCTTTTAAATCTTCATTGTAAAAAAACAAAAAAAACCCCAGAAAGACTGTAAGATCCCATACTTGCAACAAGGGGACACGTTGAGAGATTCTGGACTTGCTCCACATCAGAGCACTTGTCTAGACCTCATTCATTTTCATTCTGGGCAGTCTACTGCCTTGGAGCTCACCCAGTATCGTTAATACACACTTGCAATAAAATGCCTCCTCAAATTAGCAACTCTCAGCGTGCACATGTCAGAACCATAATAGCCTGCATCCCTATTCAATAAATACACAGGTTTGCATTTCTGCCCCTGAAGCAAGGACTGGGTGACCCTGTTAAATCAGAAACACTATCTCTCTCTCTCTACACTTGGTTTCTATATGTACACATACAGCAAACCCAGCACAGCTACAAAAATAACCGCACAAACCTGGAGTTCTAGAAACAGGAGAAAATAACCTGCGCTCTGTACGGCTGTAATTCAGAGAGGTCAACTTGCAGTGTTGAAGCAAAAACAAATGCAGGTTTTAAACACAGTCAAACATGTGATCTTTAAAAGTGATCTCACTCTTACCTGCACCCTTCACTGTTTAGTCTAGCACAGTTTCGTGTATGTTTTCACAAAGTGCCTGAAACTGCTGGCACTGAGTGCTGAGACCTGTTGCACAAACAAATATGCATAGCCAGCATACCAGCATGTAGTCTTGGCTCAGCAGCAGCAGAAAGAGTCGAACACCCCACCTGTAACTGTTTATGAGTCGTCTGGGCCTGGGGTTTAACGACTGCCGTCTTCTCAGCCTTCATCGCTACCCCCACCTGCCTCAGCTTCCCTGGCTGCCTCAGTGGCACGGTCCTCCTGCTCGCTCCAGCCCTGAAATCTCCAGCTCCTCGCCCCCCTGCCATAATAAGTTACTCTGCCTGGCTGCAGCTGCATGGATTGACTGTAAGTTTGGCTCTGCGCTCACAGCGACCAACATATGACAGACTTAATCATCAAATTTCCCCACCCTCTGTCACCTGCCAGTAAGCTGCTGGGGGAAGGTGCATGGCTGTACTCTGCTATCAGTGACCCACTGACATTTACAGTAGTACTAGATGTGATCCTGAATGTCAGGGCTGTTGTCACGTGCTTTCTACTATACCAGCCAATCCTTTGTCTCTATTCCGTGAAAGCCTCATTTCTAACTGACCAAAAGCATGACTCTTCAGCACCTTTTAAGCTATTAAACCAAGCATTGTTATTCAACAGTATCTACTGGATATTTACTTTGCCACCGAGAGTGCATATTGTGGCAATATTTTCCACAGTTCCAGCGTGATGTAAGGCTGAGATATTTTCAGTGCAGCTATAATGGGTTTGACAACAGCGAGATGTTCAGCTACCTAAAATATCAGCAGTTCTCTCCACCTACACTACCTGCAGTATATGTAACCCACAGCTGAAATGCAAGAAGTTTAGGGATTAGCACTGCAGGCTGTCAGCAGTCGGCTTGGGAAATGCTAGAAATTGTAAAAAGGAGAAGAGTATTACAAAACAGGCTGAAGCAAAGAGAGCACATTAAAATGACATCTTCATTGCATAACTCCTTCTCACTGTGGAGCAGTAACTCTGAAATGGTTTATAAAGTTTTGGATTTCATCAGCAACGCTTTATTACAGAAAATTTCCTTTTGCATAAGCTTCGACGTGGAAACGTGAACAGGAAGAGTTCTTTCATGTCCTGAAAGAGACTTTTATTTTGAAGGGTGTTCACTTAAGGTCTTTAAGTGCTGCTGATACATGATTAGCATGTTTAAAAATGTGTACGTTTATGTGATTAGTCCTCCACTAAGGTTTGACAGCTTCCTAAAAGTACTACAGTACTCTGTTTTTGGTAACCATTGTCCTTGATGTAAATATGTAAAAATTGTGTATGTTTCTGTTCTGTGTCTTGTGTACTGTTTGTTTGTATATGTGTCTTTCTTGCTGCTGTTACACCCAAATTTCCCCTTGTGGGACAATTAAAGGATTATTCTATTCTATTCTATTCTATTCTATTCTATTCTATTCTATTCTATTCTAAAAAAGCAGTGTTGGGTAAGTTACTTTAAATTAGTAACTTACTTACATTACTAGTTACTTCTCTAAAAAAGTAACTCAGTTACTTCAAGTTACTCGTTACTTTCAAAGTAACTAGTTACTAGGGAAAGTAACTTTGGTTTTACTCAGAATTCTCTTGTTAATGTGTTGCTTCCGTAACTGGATACCCAGCAAGATTGCCAGTCTTCTAGCTTGCTTACTTGCCACAAGTGCACTGTGCCACCTACCAATAGAAAGGAAAAATAATAATGCACATTTCCACGAGAGAAATCCCACGCCTGGACCGTCGTTGACCGCCGCCATGATTCTAGCCTGCTTTTTACATCCAACACAAAAACTGCAGTCGTGGTGCTTTTGATTGTACTCAGAACTTGGAAATTCTGCCTTCTGAATAGGAAGATGTAGGTAACACCAGACTGCAGATGAGCTGCATACAGAGCTGGACTGGGACAAAAAAATCGTCCCGGGCATTTTGACTAGAGACCGGCTCACCATTATAGGAAAAATCATAAAGCCTTTGAATGAAAATAAACACTGTTGTGACAGTGATGTACACTGTTCTGATGGTATATATGTATCAATCTATCAATCGTTTGTTGTAAGACTCAGATAATTATTTTTTTAAAAGCGAGACATTTTAAATGAGAATAATAAAGAAAACTATTTCCTTGTGCCCCCCTTTCCCTGTTAATGCCCTACCTGCCCCCTGGCAACACTTTGCTAGACCCGCCCCTGCACAGTTACCAGCTGTCAGCTACGTGAAAAGGATCCTGGTGTTATTTGTCTCTCAGAAACAGCTCATAACTTCCCTTCAACTCATTCATGTCACCTAAAAGGTAAACCTGCTTCTCCATCACCTGTTCAGCTCTGATGATTCAGTAAGGACATCTCCTGGTTTCATCTGCATGTTTCCCTCTCACCAGATAAACCAAACCGATATCATGACCAGCAGCTTTACAGCTGTGGCTCCAGCAAACATCAGCTGATACTAGAAATTAATATTAAATAAATTCTAACAACAGCTGATCAAGCTTAAACGTGCTGCTGTTGTTTAACGCGACATCCGCTGGTTTCCTTTCTGGCTGGCGCAAAGTGGGCGATAAATAAACAAGAGAGAAAAGCCGATCAGCTGATCATTGATCAGTTTCGTGATTGAAGTAGAAACAGGAGAGGAGAGAATGAGAGAAGAAGAGGCAGCTGTGCAGCTTCAGCTTTGTGTCTTTTTCATTGTAGCTGAAGTCCGGGACAAACTGTTCCTTTTCACCTCAGTACGAAACGCGTAATATTTTCTCTGAATACGAGACGATTCTGTTTTTACGGACGGTTGGCAACTCTAATAATTAACCGTATGAACAAAATAAAGTTCAACATCAGTAACATAGCACCCACCCAGCTGTATACAGTAGAAACTCCGTCATGCTAGCTAGCACGCAGTACGAAAATGTCAGCATACCGAAAATAAACTCCACCTAAACTTGGTTTATATCTGACTCCGATAGACTGCAGGTCATAACTTCTTACCTGAAGTTCAGTTCACCTGACACGCGGACCGGCGGCCTCTTCGGGTCTCTCCTCTTGCCTCCCTTTTCCTTCATCCACCTGCTGGCCTCCACCATTTGCTAATGTTATTGAATCTGTGGAAGCTCCGCGATATCCACCACACGAAGTAACGAGTAACGAGCCTATCTAAATCCCAGTAACGAGTAACGCGTTCCTGGTTTTGGCATAATAACTAGTTACCGTGCTCGTTACCACAATAATAACGTAGTTACTGTAACGCGTTACTTAATAACGCGTTAGTCCCAACACTGTAAAAAAGTGAACTATTATTAGAAGTACCCCAATTTTTCCCCAAAACTGTATTTAGTGTGACTCCTGTGGCCATACTTCCTCTTTTAATCAGGACTTCTCTTGAAGATGATACACATTACATTTGCTCTCTGAACCTTCACTATTTTTCTACTTTCAAATGTAAAGCTTGGTTGCTTGAAAACACATAATGTTATTGTACTTTTGCAGCATTTTGAACTTCCTACTTTGGTTCTAATGTGTAAACCACAGACGGAAAGAGCTGTCATGACATTATCTACTGGTCAGTGAATTCCTGTGATGAAGTCAGGAGCAGAGAAAGTGAGAAGACCACATGCCCAGTCAGCAGCATACACAGCATTACTGGCCACTAAGGTCAAATATAATATGGGCATGATTTAGTTGAAAGTAGTTGTTTACATGCTTCTTTCAGGTGTGCTCAGAGTCCACATACATAGCTGGGGAATTATAGTTTAAGCCCTACTTTACATGACTACAAACACCACAGGGCCCATTCACACAGACTCACTGAAGTGGAAACACCAACGAAGGCCTAACTAATGACCCCATGATTCTCTTGTGCTTTTAAGAGCAGTCACACCAACATCAACATCCTCTCTTGAAATGCCATCTTATTCATTTGTACCAACACGATAATTCAAACCAAGGAAACTGAGATGTTACTATGAGTGTGTAATCTAAACGCTTTTCATTTACCTCTATTAACAGCAACTGATGCAACAATCCTTCACCGATTCAATACTCTGCAAGCCTTCAAATCTCTCCATTCATGAACTCCCTGATCTGATTCATCTTTGGAAACCTGAAGATCAGCTAAGGCCATTGAACTACAACCGCATTAGCTTCCCACCCACATGGCATGAGAGTGAAATTTATATGACGCCAAATAGCTTTGCTGTGTTTGCTGTCAAAAGACGGAGAACAGATATGAGAAAATACATTTTTTAAGCTTGATCCAGAACAAGAACATGTTATGCAAAGATGAGAGCAGTATTAAAGATATGTTGCAAAAGTTCTTCCTGCTAGCCCCCCGGGTCCACTTATTATCTTTGATTGTGAATATCTTTCCTCTACAGCTCCTACAGAATTAAGAGGAATAAGCTCTCGGATGATCTCAGAAATCATTATGGTTTAGCTCTCTATGAAATCCTCATGTTATCTTTTATTTTCTCTCTGGCTTGATGCCAGTTCAGTTCCTCGAGGGTTATTTTGATAACGCTTGTGATAAAACAACTATATAGACTGATGAATCTACCAAAAACACCCTCTAAAATGTTGGTTTTCATTGTTTCTGCAGCATAATGAGACAAGTGTAAATCTGTCTGGCGACGTGTAGCTTTAACTGCAAGACCTGTACTTGCCCAGCATTTTACTGTGTTTAAGTCAGAGGGGTTTCCACTGTCACTGAATCAGCTTTATATTGTCAGGGTACAGTGCCTGTATCTGTAGTGGGTGTGTGTGTGTGTGTGTGTGTGTGTGTGTGTGTGCGTGTGTGTGTGTGCGTGTGTGTGCGTGTGTGTGTGTATGTGTGTATATTTCGACATCACTTTAGCTTTCAAAACTGTTACTTGTTGGTAACAAGTAACAGTTAAGCTGAGCTTGTGCTCAACACATAGCAAGTTGTCTGGACATGGCCTAAATGTAAAGTAATATGGTGGTTTCTTATGAAGTCAGAATAAAGCAGGTAATACTGCTGAACACAGCACAGCTGGTAATCTGCTCAAACTAAACTTCTTTGCTATTATATATGTCACCTTCCAGATGGAAAAGAAAAGAATTTAAAAAATATTATGCTTCAGAAGAAAACTGCATGAGAAAAATCACAATATGAGACATATAAGTCTCATAAGACGTGGATATGAAACAAACATTTACTTTTGAAAGAAATGGAAACATTTTTTTCCTATTCCTTTTCACTGTGAGCTTTTCTGTGGAGGTCATTTAGTTTCTTATTTACACGAACGCAAACATCTGATATCGGCCGACGGCTGAGGAAACATAAGCAAATAGGAACAAGAAGATAGGATTAAGTGGCCAATGTGCACAAATACACACACAAACATTTATAAACACATACAAGCGCGCACACACACACACACATAGACACCATCATGGTAAATTACTCTCTCAGCTCTATAGGGGTCTGCAATTTGAGGGTGTCAAAGTCAAGGTGTAATATGAGCCTGGCATTAATAATAGCCATAGCACTGCCCCTGCTAGTGCTAATGAGTGCAACACATTAACACACATGTAGCTTTGGATCGCATGCCCACCCACACACCCACGCATACACACTCACACTTCAAAAATGAAATACAAACTAACAATGAAGATGTTTTGCATGAGTTGTCACAGTGCGCTTACTTATGCACCACCAGACACATTAAATTCTCAAAATGAAGAAGCTTTAAGAGCACAATGTTTAAAACATGCAAATGCTCTTAGGGCATAGTGTTAGCTTATACTTTTGGATTAACATGTGTGCTAAGGGCTAGTGAAGGCGGAGGGTGGAGAAGGGGGAGAACAGAGATGAGAGCTAAAGCTTCAAGCAATACTAATGCCCAGCTGAGATGAGCAGTCTGACAACAAGGCTACAAGGCCTTGTGAATAAACGATGAGCGCTCAAAGCCACGGGGCATAGGTAGTAGTTATTTTAGCATGATGGCCGTGCCGGCCTCTCTTAACTGCTTAGCACGCAGATGAAAAAGCATATACACACACGCATGCCCACAAAAACACAAGTTAACATGCACACAAAGATACAAACATACCATGTTGACATTTTACTGTACTCTGTCCCTCCATACGGTTTGGTGAGGAGAGCACTGGACAGAGTTGAGACCGACTCATCCAGGCCCACCTGGTGTGTGTGTGTGTGTGTGTGTGTGTGTGTGTGTGTGTGTGTGTCTATACGCACACACTTATAAACACTAAGTAGACAGAGCTGGGGGAGTCTGCCAAGCAGAGGAAGCCTGATGTCAATCAAGTGTCAGGGCAAGCTGGAGAGAAGGATATCAGGCCATGGGTGAGACACTATAAATAACCTAGCCCACCTTGGTAGTCAGGGTCAAAGACACACACACACACACACACACACACACACACACACACCCTCATATTTACATCACTTCAGAGGACACTGACTTGCATTCATTTCCTAGAGACTTGAAAGAGCCCTGAAAGTATCCAGTTTACTTCAGATTTACACTACACATTTTCTGTTTTTGTACCCCAATCTAGCACTCACAACACCAATATAATACACTGAGAAAATGAAGAAAAAAAAACCTTGGAAAATCAGCGCCGTATTCAGAAAATGTACCATTAAAAGAATCACAAGTTCTGAACAGGTTTTTACACAAAACAAAGCCTGAGTTGTGTCACTGAGGCCTTTAAACGTGCAAACAACAGAGCTTCTTATGTTATCTGCTTCTTTCAAATAGCATGCTCAAACAAGACTTGCACACATATTTGCTAGTATTTATTCTTTCTACGCGCACTGCAGGTGACAGCGAAAGCATTTGGATTTGATATGGGAGCGAAGTGCCCCCTGAATTCTGAGCAATCTCTAGCTACTTTCAACACAGATCTACCAGCTTAAGACTTAAACTAGAGGCTGATTCAGATGGGATTTGGATCTATAGCAAAAGAGGATCTCAATATTGCACACGCCTTTTACGTTTCTTTCACAAACCAGACCTGGCTAATGGTACATGTAGTTGCATGAATATAGACAAAAATAAGGCAAATATTTTACCCACCTCCTGGATTATTAGTTAATTTAATCCTGAGCTATAAGCAGATATGGCAGATTTAGGCATGCCCTACTGAAGCCTGTTAATTAAAGCAAGAACTCTTAAGTGCTCAGAAACCGACAAAACAGCTGGAGGAAAGATTTGGATATTACCAAGAAAATCTGGCTTCGCTGTCTCCAGGATGTGAAATATCTTTTCAGCTCATTCACGTTCTAATCATTTTGTTGATTAGGAGCCATAAGTATAATGAGGTGAGGAGAGGAGAGGAGAGGAGAGGAGAGGAGAGGAGAGGAAGTGATTGGATTAGATTAAAGGGTGGATCGAAGGGTTTTTCTAACACATGCAAACCCTTTTGTGCTATTTTCTACAGAGTGACAGCCTCCAGTAGAGCAGAATCAGCTGTCATGGCAACATGCACTTCACATCTCAGCACCCATCATCATCATTATGATTATCATCATCATCATCATCATCATCATTATCAATGATGCTCCATAGCAAAAGGGGAGAAACGAGGGGAGCATGCCACTGCAGTTGATCTCATGTTTTCTTTTCATGCGAATGAAACAAAAGAGTGGAGATGAGGTCTAACAAAGGACTTGGCAGAGCAATGTAGTTATGTCATGTGTGTGTGTGTGTGTGTGTGTGTGTGTGTGTGTGTGTGTGTGTGTGGAGCCATTCTCTGTGTTTCTCCCTGTTCCTGCTGACACATCACCTCCACCTGAATGCATGGCAGCAGGCACGTGGGGGAGAGATGTGGAAACAAAACAGCGGGATGTGACTTGTGACTGTGTGAGAGCGACCGTTTGGAGAAAAGAAAAGAAAAAAAAAGGTGAGGTGGGTGTGGGGGTCAGAAGGGAAGAGGAAGTCATACTTTGGGCAACGGCGTTTCGGATGACCGGACTTTCTTGGGAGATATCTGTGAAGAGAGCAAGAGAATTATTTTCTTGTTTCCCCCTCTTCAGAGATATCTCCTGTGGCATATTGCTGTTCTCTGTAACAGGGCTTTGTCTGCTTGGATTTTCCTGTCAGCAGGACCTGCAAGCGGTTCCTGAGAGACTAACAGTGTATTTAGTCTCAAGCTTTGTCATTTATTTAAATGGAACCTTGACTTGTAGTGTTACGCTTTATGAGCTTTCAGTTACAAAAATGGCAAATTTGTTTAAAATTCAAATGTTTCTTGGGATATAATTCATTCCTGACATATTACAGTACAAGGGCAACAGAAGTGGTGTACACAGCAGTAAGTTGTACTGCAGCACCGATCAGGCAAAAAGGGTCCTAAATTTCAAAGCACTGGCCCTCTTAAGTATGCTTGGACCACTTTAAAAGAGAATAATTGCCACATTATAAACAATGACCCTGTAAAGGCCCATTAGGCCCAAAAACAACGCAGAGAGGAAAGGTCCACAGAAATATCAAGGAGCAAATCATCAAGTGGTCAAGTGTGGCTATAACTGGCAACAGTTGGTCAAATGTGTCAAAGTGATATGTTAAGGAGCGCCAATGAACAACAACACATCAGAGGAGACACTCGGAGAGAAGAGGAGACACACAGTCACAATCACAGGGGACGTAAGGCGAATGAAAAGACACATCAGTTTGAAATCACAGAGGCATTATTTAATGGAAAACATTTATAAAATCAGACAGACAATACATTAAACAATTCTGGACTGACAACAAATATGGGTGGTGTGTATGTCTAACTCCTCTCACACATGCAGTCCATATCAAACAAACGACTCGTGTTTCACGAAAGCAGCACATACGTCTGCTGTGAACATGCAAATCAGATTCACAGACATCTGGTTGCTTGGTCGCAAGCGCTTAGAAAAATATCAAAATAGTGTTTTGATATTTATTTGTTAAGATTCTTTTGTGATTTTTTCCCTTTTTAACTGGCTGGTAATGTCAGCTGACTTGTGACCAGGGATCATAAATGGTGTGACGACACAAACACAAGTGTGCTATCTAGTTAGTGGATAGGTTAGTAGGTGGCCAGCATAGCCACTGTTTATCCACAACACGTGTCACTACTTTTTTTAACCCACTGAAATATAAGAGGGTAAACTGTAATGCAATTAGTTCTATAGCTTTACTGGCAAGAGGGAGTCAATCAGTGTTCACAAAAATGTTTAATGTAGGCTTAAAGCATCATAATAGGCAACAATATGATTACCATTTCCGATTTGATAGAGACATTTAAACAGTGTGAAGTGGCCAGATGGTATGGAGAATTCTCTATTTTGCCTCTGAGGAAAGTGTGCAACAGGTGGAGAGGGAAGCAATAAGAGACAAAAACACTGAGGTGACAGACATTTACAGAGGGTGAGAAAGCACAGACAGCAATAAAAAGGAGAGGCGAGAAGAAAAAAAGTCCATAATTAAGTTCACATAGACACGGCGTGTGTGGGTAAAAGTGGAGGAGAAACAGAGGGATGAACAGCAAGAGAAAGATGTGAGAAAGGTAAGCAACAGGCTGGAAGTGATAAAGAGTTGTCTCTATTGCTAGAGTCTGTGTGGTTGTAATGTACCTTCATTGGTGCCAGCTGTATGGGGGTAATGTAGGAGGGGTCCACCATGGGCTTGGGCCGATTGGCAGTGTCTGCCAGGAGGCTCTGCCATTGCTGTGGCAGGCCGGTGAACTTCTGCTCCCGTGGGTCGAAGCCCGTGTGGACCCGGTGCTCGAAGTTAGACGGAGCTGAGATCTCCAGCCGTTTCTTCTTCTTCCCAAACATGCTGGAAAACCCTGGCAAACCTGGCAACCCCAAAAGAAAAAAAAAAAAGCATGCTTGTATTAACATTCTCGCTGCATCACTGGTTATGCTTATGTTGGACAGCCGTGAGTTAAAGACTATATCTTTAAGATGTCGTTATGAAGTCATCGTGGCAGTATATTCTTCCTTTATCTCGCCTAAAGTTTAATCTTTTTTGTTACATAGTACTAGGATGTTTTATACCACCGCTCTGTAGCATGATCAATCTCTTGTCTTATAATGCTGCAGGTTATAGACGAGGAAAGAACGAACAAAATTATCCAAACACACAAAATAAAAGAAAAAAAGCCAAGTGTCCACTTTGGTTATGTAATGTAAACATCAGGGGGAAAAACGATGGCAGTAGGGACTTTTTTAAACATATGTTGGACAGCGGTCCTATGCAGCTATACAGTCAGAGGCGTATGCTGCATGAAAGCTCCTGTCTGTGCTTTTTGGAGCGGTTTGGAAAACCCACTGTGATTCTCGTGGTTTGGGTGTATGCATAATGTCCAGTCATAGGAACAAAATGTCATAATGCTGTTGGTGTGGCTGTGAATGGAGTCTATTGTGTCACTCCTCTCTGAGAGGCATTGTCCTCTGAGGGAAAAAACCCCAGCCCCAGCCACCACTGCCACCCCCACCACCATCTCCTTACTTTTTTTCTCTTTGCGTCTGTTATGGCTCTTGCAGAGATAATGTTTGCTGTGCCTTTCCACTCGATCATGCATTTGCATGCATGTACTGCAAATGGGCAAAATAAACAAAAGATCTCCACTTATGCAAACACGCTGAAAACAATTCAACAAAACCGCTTGAGGAGTTTAATGTTTAGATTGTCCCAAGAAAAAAAATGTTTTGCCCCTATCAGAAGAAAACATCATTTACACTCATTACCACACGCTAACCACTGACCATGCACACACACCTTTATACACCACACACACATAGCACATGCATTACAATTGTTACTAGCAAGTAAATCTTTAAACCTCACCTGGTTACCATTATTTAAACATTTCCAACTCGCACAAATAGTGAATAACGCTTAGATTTTCCAGTGAGCAAATCTGAATGCTTAGCGGCTTATCCGCTTAGAAAGCAAGGAAATACATTTGTGTATTTCAGTTTGTCCCAGTTTTATAAAACTCTATTATAAATAAAAATTCAATTAACATGTTAATAGCTCAAACGTAGTTGCTTACCAGAAATGTGCCAGAAGTCATTAATTTTTAAGGCTGCCACTGTGTGTGTGTGTGTGTTCGTGTGTTTAATGTGATAATACTTATTAATTCTTAAAAGAGGAGAAATATCGGAAATGCTCCCTTATCTCTCAGCCTCCTGTAGAGGTGTGTCAGTGCCAGTTTTTGATTGGCTGGAAGTGGCAGGCTGCCAGAATGGCACTGTTACACTGTCAGGAGCAAGAGACTAAGTAAACAAACTTGTGCTGTACCCTCTGTGTCATACTCTGGCAGCATATTGTCAGCAGCGCTGAAGAGTGAGGGTGGCACCGAAATCACAATAGAGCACAGTTGCATTCGTGGGTATATTTACATGTCATTTCCTGTATATGTAGCCGAGCAGCTAAAGTAGCCTGCAAACTGTCTGAGCAGTGAATGACTGCGGGTCATTCACCTAGCTGTGTTGCACACAAATTGTGTACTTATGTTTGTAATTTAGATAAGAGGCAGCAAAACAGCCAGTCAGAATGTGAGGAGCTTATGTAACGGCAGATAAACAATGTGCAATTTGTTCCTTACACTTTGCTTTTCGGTTTTTGGAGGCGCTAAAGAAAGACACGTAGCTATATCACAAGTGAACAGCAAACATTTAAAGCACATTTTTGAATAAAATATTACAAACATGCCGGCTGCTTCCTCAAATATTCTAAGTAAATATGCAGAGCGGTATATTAAATGACTAACTCTTCTGACCTGGTAGTGCCACTTCAACAGACGCAATGACCGAAGTCACCAAAGAGTCTTTCTCTAAATGCAACTTTAAACAGGCAAGGCAAAGTAATCATGGAAATCTTTCTCAATCATTTCCTTTCTTCCCAGCAGGAGAGACAGACAGATCAAATTAGTGGCCTCAAACAGGAAAGATGGAGAGATAGATTGATAAAAATGGGGTAGGAGGCTTGATAAGGGTAGAACATGAGAGCAGAGGAGGAGCATAGGCAGGAGTTTAGGAGGAGATGTCAACAAATGCTAACAGAAGAAAGAAGAAGAAGAAAAAAAAGACAAACATGGAAAGAGGACGGAAGTCTAAAGTCTTTTGTGCTAGGACTGCGCTGCACTGCATGCATCACAATCACAGCACAACAGATTATTATGCAGCACACGGCTGCCTTTAGAAAAGTCTATACTGGATCAAAGGGTGCTAAGTCATAGATAGAAGCTTCATCCCACAGGCATGTTTACACAACTCTGCCTTCTACAGTGCAGTCACTGTAAGCTTGCTTCAACGATGCTTTTATTTGTGAGCAAAAGTATGGTACTTTTAATGAGAAGAATATACCCGTGTAATCAAAACATAGCTTGTCATATTCATCATGATCTGATTACTGAACATTTAACCACAATCGTGACCCGAGTGTGAGAGCAATAAAAGTACATGTGCATACCACAACTAACAAATGACTCCTTGCAGTAAACAACTGCATATTAAGAAAGCGTCTATCACAGAGGTACGTCTGAAATGATTGATTGTTGTCTTTCAGCTAGCTTGTTTCACAAAACCACACAATTTAAATGCAGGTATCCCCTGAGAAAGCCCTAACGATCCTCAATCTCTATCTTTTCCATTTTGTGCTGAGCTACAAGTCTCTTATGTAAGGAGGATGTGTCAGCAACCCTTTCCAATTTTGGCCAATGTCCACTTAAACCTCCACAAATCAGGCCAAGGTTCTAACCTTGTTGCTATTTTGGGGGCATGCACACTAAGTGACTCCATTAAGATGTGATGCAGTACCGACATGCAGACATTATGTTCACTGGAAATGACATTCACAAAATACGTTTAACATCATGGATGAAGCTGAAACACGGCTCCTGCCAGAGGAAGCGTCCTCCACAGAGTTAGTCTTCTGCCATCACTGCAGGACAGCACACAGTGAATAAACAGAGGATGATCGCAGACTTGCACTGAATCATCAGCTGACAAATGCAGTAGGCGAAGCTCTTGTTACCTTAGAGCAACATACAAACAAAAACACATCCTATAACGCCACAACCAACAGAAACACAGCGGAAGTACTAATCAGACTGGTCAGTGTGTGTGGGTGTGTGTGCGAGTGCTCGTCCAGTTATTTGAGTGCCCCAGTCACTCTCCATGCAACTCCAGGTGTCCAGCTCTCTCTTACCAGACTTTCACATTGCTGTGAGAGACTGCATTTATGCATAGCTCTCTTAAGGTTTCACCACAGCATTTTAGTCAGGTTGAAGTCTGGACTTTGACTGATGCAACACCTTGACCGCGTTATTTTTCAGTCATTCCATTGTAGATTTGGTGCTGTGTTTGTCTTATTGTACTGTTTCATGATCCAATTTAAGCCGAGCTTTAGCTGTTAGACAGATCGCCTCACCTTTGACTCTAGAATCCTTTGGTATACAGATTCATGATTGACTCAAAGGGCCCAGGTTCTGTTGCTGCAAAGCCCAAATCATCGCCTGTCCACCACCGTGCTTGGCAGTTAGTATGAGGTGATTGAGCAACTAAGCAAACCTAAGCTGTGGTGCCATGTTCTTTTTAAAGGAAAAAAAAGAGGCTTTCTCCTGGTAAACCTCCCAAACAAAGGCTTCTTGTCTATTTTTTTCTAACTTTAATGCCATTAACTTCAACATTTAACATGCTAACTGAGCCCCACAGAGTCTGAGATTGAGCTCTTGGGATCTTTGCAGTTTTTTTAGAGCATTGCACGATCTGACATTGGGGTGAAAAATTGTGTTAACACACAGCTGAATGCTCCAGACAAGCAAACTGATCATGATGATCATTTAGTAAATCATTTGATTAGCATTACCCGGCTGTTACATACACTTTTAATTCCTATAGAAGTAGTATGTGTATGCTAGTTTTTCACAAGACTCTAATCCTGTGAAAAGTTTATTTTTCAAATGATTGTATGTAGCTCTTGGTCCTTGTTTGACAAGAAAATAGTGATTAAAAGGAACCAAAGTAATTTATAGACACTGAACCAAACAACAAGCTAAAATAGCTAGCACTTTTAAAATCGGCTAGCAAGCTAGCTAGTTTGTTTTATCTGTCTGAGGGTAACTGAAAACCAATTTTTGTTTTAAATAGGTGTGTAGTGGTAAATCCAGTAGTGTTATCAATATGAACAAAATCTATTACAGTAAACAGCTTTAGCTAAACGAGAGGGATATTTTAATCAAGCTTTCTTTTCACAAAAGACAAAATGTCTTTTGTTTTCCTTCTTGCACTTGTGGGTAAGCAGCCCATAGTGAAGGTGGAAACCCATGACCTAGATGGTACTTCTCGGGAATAAGATTATTAAAGGCTAGTAGGACTTAAGTCGTCTAGGCCAAGCTCAGCAGTAAGGAGACACAACAACACATGCAGACAGACACACATAAACACAGCACTGAACGTGTGTTAGACAGCAGATGGAGACACATGTTCATGTACTCGCCCAGCCCAAACGTACTCCTGCAGAGCTTTTAGCAGCTTCTTTCTCACAACAGTCACAAAACAAGTTCAGACTGAGATGTACTTGAAGCGTAGAGCCCACTGGGAATTGCTGCCACGCAGAAGCCAGAGGAACTACTTACTGCACAACTTCTCCAGGCTGCCGTACGAGCGCCTCTCGAGCTGTAATTTATGGGCGCATTGTAAAGCACTTTGAGAAGTTTCACACTAATGCCTGCAAGGTTAGCCCGCCAAAGAGTAACAATGTCACTCTGATGAAAAACTGCACCTGGTAATATATGGCAGAGATTAGAGATTTGCAGCACCGTCATTCCAGCTGTGCTGAACTGCAGTGAGCTGCGACTGCGTGTGTGGTGAACGGCCTCGATCCGATTTTTCACCGCACTGCACAGAAGGATAAGCAGTGCACTCAAACAGCTAATGAAGCTATAATAAAGCATCCTGCCTCTTTATTTCCACTGTAACTCAACACATGGGTATGGCTGAAAACGACCGGTAATAAGCAGAGTACTGTTTGTAATGCAAACACTGATTTCTTTTAGAAGCTACACAACTACTAAAAGCTAAGCACACAGACACTACTGCATACAAAGAGATCGTTTAGGATGCTGAGGAAACAAGTGATCCAACTGTTTACCTTTATATCTGAGTGTGTTGTATTCATTTGTTCATAAATAAAGGAAGCGTGAATATCTAAAAAAGAAAGCACACTGGTGTGCGACATGCCTGCATACCGTTTAATCTGTCAAAGCAATGACATTTGATGTTACGAGAAGCATTACATAACATTTAACATCCTCTACACGCAAAAAAGGAAGATGCTCAGCCATCCACAGGCTCATGCAAATGCATTCAAATGTATTAACAATTAGCCTTCAACGTCATTTAATGGGATTCACAGTAACCACACACACACGCTATATACACCAACACACTTAAATGGGCTACTGGTCCCAGGGCAGAGATCCTGACTCCCAGGCTGATTTGTCTCCAAACCATCTGTCACCATCTGAGCCTCCACAGGCATTTCCCCTTCTGTACAACAGCACCTCAACAGACACACACACTGCAGTGAACCGGGGAGTCTGCACGTGTGTGTGTGTCAGCATTCGTGTTGTCTGTGTCTTGTATACACGCTGTATCTATTTTTGGTTCCTAAGCGCACGCTTTAATGTTCTGTGGCAGCAGAGTCTATTCATCACGTTTTCCAAAGAGCACATTAATTTTCTGTCCTTTAGATTGTAATTTAGAAGCATAATTTGGTATCGAGACGCAGAGCATTCACTCATGCATTAAATATGCAAATACATTTCATACATAATTTAAAACGCAACATGAAAAAGGACATAAATGCCTTCTGATAAACAAGCTGAGGGAGGGGCAATGCTCTCTACTTTGTTTGTTCCTACAGAGAATAGGAGGAACTCCTAATTTAATTAAAAGGTCAACAGGTTCATAGTGAAAGCCTAAGCTTGGTTTGCCATTTGTGTTCAAGAAATTACCCGTGTTTCTGTTTAGCTTTACTTGAAGTGGTGGCAAATGAGCAAAGTGAGAAGCAAATGTGTCCCTGCATCCTCACAGGTAGTCTTTGTTCCCCCTCCTTCCTCTTTTGTCCTGCCCTGCTCTGTTGTCTGCTGTTCACTTCTCTCTCATTTGCATTCACTTGTTCTCTCTTCACCCTGTTCCTTCAGATGATTTAATTGGCTCCAAAAACTGTTTACACAGACATGCATTTCACCTTCCGTTCCCGAAAGATGTATTTCGTCGAGCGGTAAACAACTCGGTCTGATGGAGAGGCTTTTAAAAAAGATTTTTATCATTTGCACACTGTTCACAACAGTTTGTAACATTCCTCTCTCAAATGAGGTTTAAAGATTTTGGGAGCAATGGGAAGCTCCAGCTCTGATTATAAATATACCTTTACACACAGACTGCGTGAATCAGAGGTCTTACCTGGCAACAAACTGACGGTCTCTTTCAGCCAATCAAAGCTCTCTGGGTAGGCCATAATGAGGCAGACAATTAAGTGCTCCTCAGATGTTTCGCTTTGATGTCAAATTACACTCCTGACAAATCCATTATGCGCCTCAATTTTCTTTGCACAAAAATCACTGAACAGCGAGTCCACCTCTCCAGTTGTGAGCTGATGATTCCCCCCGGTGGAGCGATGCTTCTGAGAAGTCATCGAATTGACAAATCAGGTCACATTCGGGACCCTCTGCGTTCCCCGGCGAACTGTTACTAGTAATGCTACCCTGCCTGTATGCTCTGATAACTCCCAATGTGAGATGCACAGGACACGAAAAAGTGCCTACGCCAGCAGCCCGGGCCGAGGCATGGCCAGACAGCTTAAGCCTGGACCCATCCCATTTTACGTTTATTGTTTGTCTAACTGGGTTTGACCGGCCGCGTCCCAAACTGAGCTGCCTCTGACCTTCGCTGTCCTCCTCCTACTTACTTGTCCATCAACAGAAGCACAAAAACAACAGAGCGTGAGTGTCCTCTGCGTTCCCACAATCCACAGGATGGTGTTTGTGTGCTGGTCGCTTTGGCCAACACACACACACATAAAAACTGTCTTCGACCGATGCCAGCGTGTGTGGATATCAACGTTTGTGTCAAGAGCTGCATCACTAGGCGGCCTATCACTGCCTCTTTCACACGGCAAGTCACAGGGAGGAAGACAGAGAGTGTGACGGAGGAGATAAGATGGAAGAAAGAGAGAAAAAAAAACAGCTGGTCCAGTCAGAGACTGTGACAGTCTGGCCGTTTGCCGACGAGAAGGGGACATTGAGCGGTGGCAGCCGCGGACAGGCCTTGTGCTGAGGGCAAACAGTCTCACAGAAGCAGTGCCAGGCTGTCAGGATAACACTGTACAGCATTTTTCCCTTACAGAGAGAGAGAAAGAGGGGATGGGAAATTACACCTATGCAAGGCAGCAGGCCAAATACAAATAAAATATTGAACGCACTGTTGTTTTCAAATAATGCCAATATGAAAAAAAAGGTAGCCTGAGCAAAAGCCAAGGGATGAAAGAAATCTGCAAGTTTAGTATATCTAATGTATACTCGTGGACCGCAAGGCTGATGATACGGTACTTTTTAGGCTTGAACAGAGATTGCTGCTGGTTGTGCTGCACATGGATGTGGAGCACATCCCACTGCATTACTGAAAAACTGAATTGGAGGCACAAAGAATGCAATGAACTCCTGAAAGAACATTCATTTTTAGCAGGTACTCATTGCTATGTGTTTTAATGGTCAGGAAATGAGACACAAGAAATGTGTTTCTGCAGACAAATTTAACTGTAAGCATTTTGTGTCATGTTACATCAAGAATTTAAGGTCCATTTCTTCCTGAAGACCTGAAACAAATATTATAGGATACATTTTTTCCTTCAAAAGAGTGAACTCTGACAATTTGAGGTTCTTTTTGGTTAATCACTTGGGAACAAAGGAAACAAACAAGTGTATGACATATCTGTGTTCTCATGATAAATGAGGACTGTTTTTACTTTGCCAGTTACTGCTGCAACCCAACCCATGTCAAAAGAGCTCAAAGTTTGAAGGCAAGCCATCCCATATTCCAGTTTGCGTTGCACATTTCGAAGTTCACCTCTGCCTGGCAAGAATTTTGCCAGTGTTTGCAGACAAGTTGGGGTGTTCCAGGTTGCTAGCTTGCAACCTGCTAGCAACCAAAGCACAAAGCACAAGGAGGTTTTTTGGTGCAGCGCCACAAATCTCTCTACAACCAATTTCACACACGTGAGTGCCAGAAACCTCCATCAACCACTCACCAACTTTTTGTGGAATCCACCAGATGGTTGCCAGATGGCCCCTTAATGGTCTCCAATCCCATGTAAATGGGGCGTAACTATAAATACTTGTCATTAAATAAATTTGGCTTATTTTGCAAAATATCAGCTTTTCATCTGATGATGATTGTGAATCATTATATCTGGATGTAATGATGTATGTAATTTTTCTAACTGATTTATCAGCCTTATAGATGTCAGTATGTCAGGCCGCTCATCATGCAGTTTTCTGTGGCATTCTCAAAGTGAAGTATGGTCCCACTCCCCTTAACAACCACAGACCAATAAAATCAAATGTTAAATGTCAAATACTGTTAGGGCAACAGTTTGAAATTATTTGCAGTCACTGGCTCTTAGCATTTGAAGAACAAAACACTCAAACCTTAAATGGTCAATTTAAAGCAATGGTCTAATTTTCGGAGTTCATGCAATAAAAAACTATATCGTTTTTTTTTTTTGCCTTTGTTCAGAAGGGAAAATTTGTTGTTATGCAAAAAATAAATAAATAATTGTCTTTATCATGTGGTTTGTCACTATTAAAACACTGGTTAGTTTAAGGAAAGACTGTGAATTTAATTCCACATCCTATATACGCAGTCGCACATGGAGATGGCAACATAAGCATTCTGGAGGCGGAAAGCTTCAGACTATATAAGTAAAAGAGACGGTTAAAATGATGGCATTTCACGCTGATTTGGCTAAATACCCCACTCTTTAAGAGCATCAATACCCTCCACATGTCTAATGAGCGGGTACATCATAGCTGTCACAATACAGATGCACGTGATGCTTGACGCAATCATAATCCCTGCAAATGACAGAAACATTTGTGAAAGGGAAATATCCAGGTCAGCTGCTTTCTTCAGGTCTCTCACCGATCTCTCACTATCGAGGGAAAGGATCAGCTAAAGTTGTTATCTCATCATGTGATAACATAATAGATGGATATAGCAAAGAAGGGTGACTCTGGGAGGTACCGAGAGATCAGGAGAGTTATCTAAATGAGATCTTTGCAGTCCTGAGGACAGAAGACTGCATATCACTGCCTGAGAAAGCGTGTGTGCAGATGTGTAACCATGTCTATATGTATATATGTGTATAACTGTGTTTTCTCCCTTTAAAAGCACATTAAAGTAAAAGGCTGACCCCAAACTAAATCTGTCTCTTCTTTTCAACGACTATTATGTGAATCGAAGATAAAATCTCACAAAAAATAGAACCTTTTAATATTACTGCTTTATAAAGAACCAATCAATACAAATGTTCTTGTATAAACCAGCTGAACATGACCACCCAGGTTTGCATGCCATTTGAGAGAAAAGGATGTTGTTAACTGGGGACTGACTGACTGATCTATGCATTTAGGACCACTTTTTTAGGTCTAGGTCTTCTCCTGCAAGCTCAGTAGATTAGTAGATCCTCTTCCTCAGCCCCAACCTCCAACTCCTCCTTAGGCATTTCCAGGGAAGATCGGATACAGTATCCCTCCAGTGTGCACTAGAGCTGCTTTCAGTTAGCCCGAAATACCATCAGACAATGTGAAGGAGCCATACTTCCACCTTCAAATATCATTGCTCCTAACTTTTAAACTGAACCCAGGCACCACTACAACTCATCCTTTTGATAATACATTTATCTAGTTTATGACCACAGGTTGATTATTAAGTCATAAAACTCATTTGGATGTTAGCCCTTCTCAATATGCACAATATAACTCTATCTGTTGATCTAACAATTCATCTTACTCCAGAGCAAGTATATAATTACATTTTTTATCCCTCTGCTGATATCGGTCATCGTGCAAACAATTAATCTTGTTTTACTGCACAGCAGCGTTGCACTTAACATGATTTTATTGCAGCCCACTGCTGATTTGTGATGGGCATCAGACATAGTGGTGTCTTTGAAAAGTGGGAAGCATGATTATGCATCACATCTGCTGCTGCTGCTTCAGCTGTTGACTGTTTTAATAAACAAGACAAATCTTCAGGCCAAACATGAATGTATTACGAGAGCTGGATTATGTCACCCCTACTCAGCCTTTAATGCCAATTTTATCCCGTCCCAGGGGTCAAGTGAGGTATTACAACCCAAAAAAAGCTGCTTTAACCAAACCTATATTCAAAGGAATATAATAAATTACTTTAATACTGCATTGAAAAATATATTTAATTATTTTTTACAATTAATAAAGAGGTCTGTAAAGCTGTTGAGTTTTGATCTTTACATTATTATTTTTTTCCTCACCAAGAATCCAGTTCTTATTATTTATTATAGCACGTGAAGCCAAACTAAAACCATCCGACCATCATTTCAGTGAATCCTGGGCATTCATGTTTCAATGTTTCAAAAAAATGTTTTTCCTGATCTTACATTTTGACAGCCTCTACTTTAGGTAAACACAACACAGGTACAGTCAACTATCGGACAAAGATGCATCGTTTCCTTGCATCCAACTCCTTTGTCTGAGTCCAGGCTTCAAAAATATGCAGCTCTCCAACACATCTATTCAGAATGAATTTGCAGGGATTGAGATGTGGAGTAATAACACACTGACACAACAGAAAAAAACAAGCTCCACTGTGGAAAAAAAAAAACACTCATAATATTGGATTCCTTAGCCAATAAGCAAAGGTAGATAAAGTGCAGCTTCTTATCTGAACCTGTACACTGATAAAGAATGAAGGAATAACCATTATTCAGCCCTGCCATCGACACTATCAAGCACGTGAAAGGAAGGCTATGCCATATGGTATTAGTTTCAGTGCCCCAGGGCTAACATCTGTATGCAGACAGCATCCACATCTAGACTGAAGAGACAAATGTTTCTTTTTTTCCGAGACTGAAGCAGCCTTTTTGTAGGCCTGCCATTTCACTGAGAAGCAGTCAGACATAAAGAGAATGACTGGCAACACTGCAGGGCACTCTGTGACTCTCTGGTTATTTGTTTATGTTAGCATCTGGTTGTCTGTGTCATGTCATGTGTGTGTGTGGATGTGAGAGACGGTCAGCTATGGTTGTGTCCAAGAAGCCACAGATATAGTGGATAAATAAAGAGCAGTTATGACAGATGTAATTACAGAGGGTGTGATTACAATGAATGCCTTCTAGTGAAGCAATGTAGTTGTGCAATTCTTTGAATAAGCACTGCACATCCCCCCTGGTGTCAAGATCTGTTAACACAACAGAGCGTTTCTATTACCAGCCTGCACTGTATGAAGTATTTACTCACAGTGCAAATGTATCCAGTGCCCTCTGTTAGGTGTCACTACTATTTGCTCCAGTGAACACTGATTTTAAGTACTGAAATACTGAACATTCATTTTTAGTAGGTACCCAAAAGCTCAAGAAAAATCAGACCTACTGAAGCACTCAAACCTGTGGAATAATCTGAAATCTCAATCTCTTGGTCATTTCTTTGCAACTGTGGAGATCAGACACTTTGCTTAGCTAAGAGTGCACAACCTAACCAGAAGCCTCCAGGTGTGACCTAACATAACTAGAATTTAACTTTTCAAGTGAACACATAGTGAATATAATGGTTAAAGAATAGTTCTGTGTTGTGCTTTGCTGAAATGAATGTTCTGATTTTGTCCTATATGCAGAAAAAAAGCCGGTTTAACCTACTTTTTTCCTAAAGGAAAGGCTTTGAGGCTTTCTCTTTTTATAAAGATTATTTAGAACACAAAAGGATCATTAATGTTCACTGATATTACATTTATGTAATCTTAAGACATGACTTGAATCAGAAATAATGGTTACTATAAAAATAACTCTCTACATTTAACTCCACAGTCATCTATGATTGATGTCACTTGGAACCCAGAGCTCCCCACCATTAAAACCTGGGTACTTCCTGTTGGTGGTTTTCTGAGTTAAAAGCACTTTGTTCTTTGATAGCCTCCTTCTTTCCACCCCATTATCTGCTGAAGCACGTTAAACCCCCAACTTAATCGTTTATTATTGAAAGCTCCTGGTGTTCCCTCCTGGTGTTATGGGAAAATGGTTAAGGCTGAGATGTAAAAGATGTAGGTTAAGCATTTAGCCAGCTACTGAACTGCATGGAAGCTACATTTCATGGGCTGTGGTTTAAAATGTGTGACCCATCATCTTAGCCTTATATATATATATATATATATATATATATATATATATATATATATATCATTACGTGAGTCTGAGGATATGAAAATAGGCATATTTGTGTGTGTAACGGTTGTCATGGTGCTTAAAAAGCAGGCAACAAATGAACTGGAAAAAAATCAAAAGATTGTAATATTATTAGAAGCATTGTTCACATTCAGGGTACATCATAGATAAGACATAAATGTTGTGCTGCTATGTCTGTCACGTATACGTCACATGCACAGTGACAGCAACCACTCAGACTTTTTTGTTTTTGACACAGTGGGCATGAATTTTTTAAGAATAATTGATTTTAGGCACAAGTAGATAAAAGGCTTCTCATTTCTATCCGGCTGCTGTTGATTCTGACAACTGTCATTAGCAAAATTCATCAACTGTAGCAAATTAAGCTAACACGATCTTGCAAAATTGCTCAAAAAAGCTTTTTCCTGCCGACTTTTTAATATTTCAAGTTCGCTTGACTTAAATGGAAACAGTGTAACAAGTTCTTAAGTATGCATGCAATGGCCACATACAGACATCGCACTGTGGAGTTATTAGTCTTTGTATTTTAAGTGCAAAGAGGAGTGTTTAGAGTGCTTGGATATAGCCTACTGGGACAAGCAAAACAGAGGTTAAGCACTATGTTTTCTCCTTAGACAAGAAAAGCAGCTTTTATAAAATAGCATTTCCAAACATACTAGTTTTCTTTAGAGAGTAAAAATTATTTCTATTTGCACAAATAACAGAATTATTTCAGAAAAAAACAAAAAATACCAGGGTCAATATTATTACCCCAGCGAAACACTCACTTTTTTATTGAGCCATGACACAAACTGCTGCTGTGCAATCATGTGCTTGAACTATGTAATGCTCAAAGCTTACGAATTAAGTTAAATCTGAGGGTTATTTTCCAATTTAAAAACACTGTAAAAACGTCAGGGTTTGAGCTGTCACTTTTGAAAGCATCATGTCAAAAACAAAAGAAATCCATTTAGACTTCAGACAAAGAATTATTGATCATCACAGGAGGAGATGGATAAAGTTATCACGGCAATGTCAACAGCTGTCCTCATCTAAACCTGGCCAAGCTGTCCCATATATAACTTTTGGGCTCACAGAATATTGTAGCAGAATAAACTGACAGACCACCTAAAGCAGTTGCAGGCAATGAATTTTCCCAATGGGCCACATGAGAAACTGGGACTAACATGGAGTGCAGCACCAAAAGAGGCCTGTTGCATGAACATCAGCACAGAAACTGCGCACCGGGAGCTTCTTGGCATGGGTTTCCATGAGCAGCTCCTGCAGGGGTCGCACGAAGGCAGCCCGTTATGTTTGTGCATAATGTGCAGATTAAAGATAATATCTGTGCTGTAATTTTTGTTATGTTTACTGGTAAAATGACCACTCAGAAAGCTGCAGTGGAATGCCTTTGTTCTGTCACTACAGACATTACAGAGGGCGACAGAAGGGTGCCTCCAAAAGGTCATTAGATTTACTGTCACTTTTGAACTCTGCAGCCTCACAGTTAGTATACTATGATCAGACAATTTCAATCACGGAAGGGTTTTAGGAAATTATAAGACATTAGATAGCCATAAGTCAGCATTTTGCTAATCAAGAACAGTTAAGAAAGAGAAAGAAGCCTTATACCTATATATCCATTGTTGATGAGCAGCAAAACATGACTCTGAGAGCACAGCAGTGCCTCATGCCAGCCAACAGTGCTAAGGAAAAATATCAGCTTTGATGGATGATGCAACCTGAGGTTTTCACCTTAACAGTGGAGGACAATGCAGTGTGCCCTGCTGCTGAAAACCCATGACAAGTGTCCCTCTTTATCCCCGGCAAGCCACGCACATCATGTGTAGAGGCAGAGCAGAATGTGACCTAGTTTTAAAGAGCAAAAGGTCGTGTAACCCTTCATTTGTTGCCAGAATATAAGCACCCAAGTGAGTAAGTTAACATCTGAAAGTTGATTTTGCAACAATAGACTCAACATCCTTGCATCTCTAAGTCAGTCCCCTGAGCTGTGCCTCTGATGTACTCATTTCTAATCCTGTCCATTCTAGTCACTACCATCGTCAAATTTGTCACCTCCAGCTCCACCTCCTGTCTTTTTGTCAGCGCTACTATCTACAAACCATACATCACAGCAGATCTCACTACCATCTTGTAACACTTGAACATGTGAAGAGCAGGGATAGCAAATATAACTCATATTGGACATTGAAGATGAAGCTGCCAAGCAGGAGGAAAAGAGGAAGACCAAAGATAAGGCCCATGGCTGTAGTGATGGACGACATGCAGAGGGTTGGTGTGACACAAAAGGATGCAAGAGACTGTGTGAGATGGCGGAAGATGATTCGCTGTGGCGACCCCTAAAGGGAGCAGCCGACAGAAGATGAAGTCTGCAATGTCCATGTCCTCCACATCCACCTAGGCCTCTAGCTGATTGGGTTGTAGCGTATATGAGATGCAGGCCATTTGACACACACACAAAAAAATACATATAAGCTCCAGTCCTTGCAGCCTTATGGTGAAACATTAAAAATGTGGAGGAAGCCATGCATGAACACATTTGTGTCTGCTCTACATCACCGCAGATCTGCTACTATAGCAACATAAACTAATCTGTCAGTATTGCTTTTCAGCCTCAAATGTCATAAATTAAATGGTTTCATGCTCTCTAAATTAAAAGTAATGTTGGTTAATTGTGTTGCTTGTCAATTGTACTGGAAAAAACAACAAAACACACACAGACACACACACAATGTGGGCCATTATCTCAAAAACACAGCCTTCTATGACTCACAGCTTCACCATTGGCACACACGTGGGGGAGGAAAGATAAGTGTAACCTACAAACAAGAGTGGCGATACTTATAAAACATTGATCAGGCCACCACTACAGACTGGACAGATCATTTCTTCTCTCTCCACTCCTACAATCCAGTCGCTGCGTATAACCATCTTCTCTTCCACACCACTTGTCTTTAGCTGCAGATGGTAAATGGAAGGGGTGAACCTGTTGACCTAGATTACCACTGTCTATATTACCACAGCAATTCTAGCCATTTTAGAGCATAGTTATATATATATATAGTTATATATACACATATATATATATATATATATATACACATATACACACATATATATATATATATATACACATATATATATATATATATACACATATACACACATATATATATATATATATATACACACACATATATATATATATATACACACACATATATATATATATATATATATATATATATATATATATATATATATGTATATATGTGTATATACATATGTATATATAGACTGGCTACGGATACCGACTACGAAACGGAGTGGTTGTCAGCCACCTCCTGTACATGGATGACATCAAGCTGTATGCCAAGAGTGAACGAGACATCGATTCACTGATACACACTACCAGGCTATACAGCAATGACATTGGAATGTCGTTCGGACTGGAGAAGTGTAGTCGGATGGTAACAAAAAGAGGGAAGGTAGTCAGAACTGAGGGGATTGAACTACCAGAAGGCAACATTGCAGACATAGAGGACAGTTACAAGTACCTGGGGATCCCGCAGGCGAATGGGAACCATGAAGAGGGCGCTAGGAAAGCTGCAACCACCAAGTACCTGCAGAGGGTCAGGCAAGTCCTGAGGAGTCAGCTGAACGGTAAGAACAAGATCCGGGCCATCAACACCCACGCCCTGCCCGTGATCAGGTACCCTGCTGGGGTAATAGGCTGGCCAAAGGAGGAGATAGAAGCCACTGACATAAAGACAAGAAAGCTCCTTACCATGCATGGAGGGTTTCACCCCAAGTCCAGCACCCTGAGGCTGTATGCTAAGCGGAAGGAAGGGGCCGGGGACTGGTGAGTGTCAGCACCACAGTCCAGGATGAGACAAGAAACATCCACGAATACATCACGAAGATGGCCCCAACTGACAGCGTGCTCAGTGAATACCTCAGGCAGCAGAAACCCAAGAAAGAGGAGGAAGGCGAGGAACCATCATGGAAGGACAGGCCCCTGCACGGTATGTACCACCGGCAGATAGAGGAGGTGGCTGATATCCAGAAATCCTACCAGTGGCTGGACAAAGCTGGACTGAAAGACAGCACAGAGGCACTAATCATGGCAGCACAAGAACAAGCTCTGAGTACAAGATCCATAGAGGCTGGGGTCTCACACCAGGCAAGACCCCAGGTGCAGGCTGTGTAAAGATGCCCCAGAGACAATCCAGCACATAACAGCAGGGTGCAAGATGCTAGCAGGCAAGGCATACATGGAGCGCCATAACCAAGTGGCCGGCATAGTGTACAGGAACATCTGTGCCGAGTATAACCTGGAAGTCCCGAGGTCAAAATGGGAGATGCCCCCAAGGGTGGTGGAGAATGACCGAGCTAAGATCCTGTGGGACTTCCAGATGCAGACGGACAAAATGGTGGTGGCTAACCAACCGGACATAGTGGTGGTAGACAAACAGAAGAAGACGGCCGTGATCGATGTAGCGGTTCGAATGACAGCAATATCAGGAAGAAGGAACACGAGAAGCTGGAGAAATACCAAGGGCTCAGAGAAGAGCTCGAGAGGATGTGGAGGGTGAAGGTGACGGTGGTCCCCGTGGTAATCGGAGCACTAGGTGCGGTGACTCCCAAGCTAGGCGAGTGGCTCCAGCAGATCCCGGGAACAACATCGGAGATCTCTGTCCAGAAGAGCGCAGTCCTGGGAACAGCTAAGATACTGCGCAGGGACCCTCAAGCTCCCAGGCCTCTGGTAGAGGACCCGAGCTTGAAGGATAAACCGCCAGCAGGGGCGTGCTGGTGTTTTTTTTTTTTATACATATATATGTGTGTATATATATATATATATATATATATATATATATATATATATATATATATATATATATATATATATATATATATATATATATATATATATATATATGTATATATATATATATATATATATATATATATATATATATATATATATATATACATATATATATATATACATATATATATATATATATATATATATATATATATATATATATATATATATATATATATATATATATATATATATATATATATATATATATATATATATATATATATATATATATATATATATATATATATATATATATATATATATATATATATATATATATATATATATATATATATATATATATATATATATATATATATATATATATATATATATATATATATATATATATATATATATATATATATATGTATATGCCAGTGGCAGTAGGGGTAAACAGCTTAGGTCCTTAAAGAGCCCTTTATTTACTCTGGTTTAACTGACTATTTTTCCCATATTTATGAAAGAAATGTAACTTTTACTGTGCTCGGAAGTAGCCAAAATTGCGTTTGTTTCACATCCCCCAAGTGCGTGGTCTTAAAGTTCTGAAATTCTTTCTGAGTTGTTTCAAATGGAGTCCGTGCATGATGTGTGGGAAAGAAAACAAGGAAGATATTCTGCCTCTTCTAAATTTCTCTGGAGAGTGATATTTCTATAAAAAGATGAAAAGAAAAAACTTACAATCCTACATGGAGTCAGCGGCTTCACCTCTGAGAGTGAAGGTATCACACGTTGGAAGGCTTTTTCTTCTTTTTCCTAGCAGGACAAGTGTTTTGTAAAACTGTGCAGAAACAATTTGCATTTTTGGTGGTATCTATTAAGCTGCTTGTGCCCCTTTGTAGCACTAGCCAAATGCTAAAGTTCCCCCGCCCACAGCTTCATTGACATTTGCACCCATGACAGTGAGAAGGAAGGAACCAAAGGATGTCCGTAGAGTGTGAAGGTGGACTGTCAGGTGACATTACCCTCTGATATGTTAAGTGAGTATCTCCGTGGCATCAGGTGAAGGCAACGCCAGGCTGTAGCACGTGAGAAATAAACTTATTATTTTACATTAAACTGCCTGTCAGACTGAACTCCTTATTAAATGACAGTCCTGGAACAGTTATGGAGTCCTTCCCACTTTAATTCCTGAGCATGAGCCAAGAAAAACACTAACACTGAGAAACACCTGCAATTCAAATTCTTTGTCTCCTGCATTTTCTGCTAATGCACTTTCACTTCCACATGCACTGGTACAGGACGCCCTCACAACAAAGAGGCCAGAGTTCAAACCCTGAAAGGACCTCCATGCAAATGGTGACAGGGCCACGCTGCCAGTTTGTGTAGCGGAGCAGACAAAGTAAATCATGTTCCAGAAAACCAAACAAATGCTGACCGACATGACAGAGACAATCATTTCAGTTTGATCTATTATGTCCCGTGATGAATAATTAAACACTAAACCCACTCTGAAAGACTAAACTAATGCAGCGCGGACGAATCCTTGACCGCTACGTGGTTATAAAAATAATAAAAATCGATACAGAGATACAAAGGCCTGTTTTCTGGTTTAATTCAGTGAACTCGGGTTCAGTAGTTCAACAGCTATACAAACATTTGAGGATTAACTAAATCTGTTCTCGAGCTAGAGTCTCTAGAGCAAACAGAGTAACTCTTTGTATTCTGGAGGGTAAAACTGTAATAAAAACAACAATGCAGCAGCAAAACGACACTGCAAACGTTGACCATTTTGACTACATCTGACTTTTGACTGGTGTTCTGAATACAGCAGTTCTTGACTACATGTAATGCTAAATATAGCTTGCCTTTCCTCTCCACCAAACAGCTTCTGAGCTAATGTGGGCCCCCAGGCAGTGGTGGGTCGGGGTGTGACATGAGTCCAGCGGAGATGTTCTCATCAGCGGATCTCAGCAGCGCAGTGTTTGAGGCTCAGCCACAGACTCATACCAGTCCACATGACTTCACACGCTGATGCTTACTGATAACGGGCCGGGATTAGTGCCACTGTGTGTCGATATGTGAGAGCACACAGAAATATGTGCATGTGTCTGTTCTCAGCCCTAAGACCCATGGAAAAGCTACAGATATGCACGCCCCATATAACCAGTGTTTCTCTCCAGTAGTACCGCTATGCAGCTTCACAACTGAGTACTGACGGTTCCCGAACTGAGGCCGAGGCCCACCTAAGAGATACCAAGATGAATCAAATGGGTCACAAGATACTAACCAAAAGCAGGAATGAGATGTTTGAAATGTTTGTGGACTTTGCATCTCGCTTCGTTATAGTTTGCAAGTTTTAAAGGATCAGAAGCAAAAAATAAAAGGCTAAATGCAGATTACATTTAGGACATGGCTTTGTCTTAACACCCAACAAATTCAAAATGATGATATAAAGCTCTTATTTTGGGTTGATGGCATCCCTTAGCTGCTCTAAACCTCTCCTAATGGTACTCAGGGTAAAAGGCAAAACCTTGTTCTATAGTTCCTTGGTTGCTCTTGATCTATTTTCCATTGCTTTAATCATTGTATCCAAGGAGGCAGAAGTCAGAGCAGATAATACTGTCACAGCCTGTGACAATCAGATGTGCAAGTCAAGTGAGACTGGGTGTGGTCTGAATCTCAGAGCTCACATAGCTAAACCAAGCTTATCTCCCGTCCATCTCTGTTTTGGTTTCCTTCTTTCTCTTTTCTACAAATGTCTCACTCATTTCCATCTTAATAATTAGTTTAAACATTTAAGGTATGATTTAAATAAACGGTTCTGCTCCACAGCCTCTCTTTTACATCAGACTAACAACACAATGCACAGAGATGTTTTGCATAAGCAGGATAGTAGATGACAAAAAATACAAATTTCTTGTTACATAGTTCAACATAAAGACTATAAATATCCACATATATGCTTCAGACACACACATATTGACACACATCTTCTCCAATAATGGTCAAATAAATTGCAGGAATATATTTTACCCGTTGAGCTGTGCCTTACAAACACTGGGCTCCAAGGCGCAGTTGTTACACCACCAAAAACTGTATGCATACTATTGTCCCTGGAATTTGCATGCATTCAGTTGGTGATTCAGAAAATATGTAAATGCTTTTGTGCTCGGTACCAATCTGCTGATAAGCCTAAATCAACATAACCTTTTTTTTTTTTACTCAGCATGCTTCTGTTGATCATGCAGCATTGGCCTCTTCTCTTATTTACAGCAAACAGTGTGGCGTTTTATTGCTACGCTGAGGTTTTCATGTTCTTTATACATCTGTACAACCTTTTCCTCTGATAACATCTCAAACTGAAGTGCTCATTCGATCCACTTTTGTGCGGAAAAAGCATCAAATGATGTGTCAAATGCCCCTTTCTATCTGAGCGTGCATACAGCGTGAAGCAGAAAGCCTGGGTTAACAAAGAAATTTGAAAACCACCTTTGTGATATCGGTATGACTGAGGTTTTGGGTTTTGTCAACCCAGCAAATGCAAAGAAAACCTGGCTATTTGTGGGATGATGCCACAGCATTAATGTCCATTTTTATATTCAGTCCACTAAAATGCTCACTGGACAGAGATTATTTTGAAACAGTGTTTAAAGGATGTGGAGGGTGGTGAATTTATTATTTCTTCTCATAGCCGCCAAAATGTAAGAAAAGAAGCGGCACTTCAATTAACAAAGCATCGCTTTTTCCAGTAGTTTGTGATGCCACAGGCTGGATGCCACAGAGGCATTTAAAGGGCAGCCAGAGACGGTGTTTTAAACAAGTTCAAGGCCAGCACTTACAGACTAGACCTGCTCACAGCCCGTGATAAACATCAGCAAGTGACTTTTGTCATCTCTGAGTTAGAAATGAGTAGACCGCAACAGCTGATCGGTGGACCTCGTGATTCATTGTCATTCAGAAATGATGTTGCTCATGAAGATGAGAAGCAATACCCCCAAGCTTTCAGAGTCATTTCCTACTATTCAGTACACAAATGCTCTCTCTCTCCCTCTCTCACACACACACACACTAACTCACTTCAGGAGGATTGACTGGAGATAGCTGAGAAAGTAACAGCCATCATTACCTTGTCTACTTGTAAACCACAAGGGCCAGAGTAATCATCACCCTTAAACACAACGTTTCCTATTACTGACTGAACACACACACCCACATACACACACACAAATACACATGATCTGTTTCTGCAGATGGATAAATTACAGAGAGAGAAATGCACAGTGGCACAGTCGTCCAGGGCAGATGAAATGAAGAGGCTTAGCTAGAAGGATAATAGAACAACAGGGAGGAAACAAAGCCAAATAATTCATAATGCATTGTAGCGTGCTGAATAACTGCACAATCGGTAACACTGCCTTTTCTCCTGGAACATTACAAAAGAGCAGAGACAGCAGACCTACGTGAAGGACCTACTTTCTGTGGTTTCACTGTATATGCTGGTACATGTGGCATATGACCACACAGGCAACGAAAACAACCGGCTAATCCTCCCAAACGAACTCGGGCATAATCACTTCATCACTACGTGATCTCTTTGTTATCTAGTTAGAAATCTGGCCTTAACTGTTGCCCTCAGAGGAGTGGGCCATGTTGTTTGCTCTGTTGCAGTAAAACAAAGATGTGCAGCCCATTTATATTTCAGCGGCGTACGACTTTCTCCTCCGCTTCTTCCTGCGCCTCACGGTTGACTTAAGGAGTGGTCTTTCTAAACACACCGGGAGTTTAAATGAAGCCTGCGCCTTGCTCACTTAGTCCCGCTCTGGCAGGGTTGTGAATGTGTTATAACCACAACCATGCGAGGATGCTGGAGCTCCTCCAAAATAAAAGGCCTGCAAGCAGGCGCACAACAAACCCCCATGGAATACAGCTAATAAGTCTATATGCTGTGCAATTTGTCTCTCCTTAGATTAACAGATAGCAACATTTCACCCAGCTACAAACTGAAAAAAAGCCCAAATGCACGTGGATGCAGGCTGGCTGCTTCCTCGTGCATACTGTGAAATTTTGACCAACACCAATATTTAAAATAACAATCTGACTGATCGCCGAAGCTGGTACTGATATTTTAATTCTCTTTGATTATTTTGTGTCAGGAAAACAAATAAATCATCATTAAAAGAAACTGCTGATTAAAGCCTTTGAACGCTTCATCACACTCACATCTTTAAACATTTAGCTACTGCCAAAGGTAAATGTCATGTTATTTGCCAATATGCCAATATGGCTGATGCTGACTGTAAGACAGACAGAGAGAGAGGGACGGAGTGTGTTAACATGCTACTGCTGTACGCGCTAGAGTGGATCTCTTTTTTTTTTTAATATCAGCTAAGACTGCATCCCTCTTTTGTTGCAATTTCCTGCAGTTTCATGCCCAGGCATCAAAGAGAGCACAGCTGTGTCACTGGATGAATGCTTTAATCTATTCAGCTGGTGCATCTGTGTTCTCTGTCTTACACTACGTCATTAGCCGCCCGCCTTAAAGTACGTACTTGTGTGTCTGTGTGTGTATCTGCCCAGTAAAGTGAATAAGCATGCGAGTACATATACATACAAACAATATGTGATCTCAAGTGTCTATGTATGCTTTCATGCAGTACTCACTAGCAGTATACCTACTGACAAACCCACAGATATACACACATATACAAGAAAGATTTCTCTTTAACTAGCGCCTTTTTTATGCCCAAAGTTGTGTTGGGTGCCGGCTGAAGGCCGTGTTAAGACATCACATCTCAGATGCTAATCTGTGTGATGGTCAAGTTTCCAAGCAGTGCTAAATTTAGGTCCAGATTGCTGCTTTTGACTGGTGAAGGGTTGGAAACAACATTCTTTACAGTCAAAGGAGTTCAGAATTTAAACAACAAAAAGCAAAAGATCCCCACAAGCCAGTGTATCGTCTAACCACAATACCAGTACTGATACTTCCTTAACACAGTTCATTAAGCATGTCTGTTTGTGTTTTCAATTGCACAATCTGACCAAACTGACTCTGGGAATGGAATGGAGTCAATTTTTATAGAGCCACAAACCAAATGCTAGGATAGATTGGACTGTCTTGCCTAATATAAATCATTGTCAATTGAGTATGCCCAATCAGAGCGTAATCTATTCTGTATAATTAGCTTAACAACAGGATGCTATTCGTCTTCTGTAACGCTGACTGAATGGATTTTACTTGTTTGGTCAGAACAAATGGGATTCTGAGCAGCTGTTCGTCAATAGGAGATGTATGTTATGCCACCATCCAGATCTAGCAATGGCTTTGACTAACTATGGTTTGATGTTGAACATTAACAATCGTTAATCCTTCTGACCTGTTCCTAAATCCAATCGTTGAAACACCCAGTCAAGCACATCCAGTGTGTAGTGTGAGTTTCCCAACTGCTTTCAGAGTTTAGGCCAACACTGGCCGTGCTGTTGTTTGCACAGCAGCCCACCAAACTCGGTATCCGAGATATCGTTGGGTTTGCCAAACCCATCTGGTGCTCCTCTTAACAAAAGTCTCTTTTCTTGGATGCTAGAATTAAAAGCATCCACAATAAATCAATAACCAAGTATGAGTAAGTAAGTAATGAAGGAACACAAAACTACCTAAGAGAATATAAATATATTTACTCATTTGTCTTTTTATTGTTTAATCCAGTGTCTACGGGGGCCCTGAGAGTTCAAATGCACCGCAACTTAAGAAAACACCAGTAAACAGAAAATCGCAGGAAAAGCACACAAAACACAGAGAAACTGTTTCTAAGGGAGACAATAATGTGACAGAAGAGAGACACATTTAATTTTCAAGCAATTATTTCATCATTCAGGGTTCAAAAGACACGACGGAGAAAAAGATGTAAGGTAATGTGCGTTTTAATCGTGTGATGCATGTAACACTGTAGATACATGCTTGCTATTAGCCTTTTACTGTTAGCTTGTTGGCTTGTCCCCAAAAACACTCCCATTCTGTTTTGTGAGGGTATTAGGGTTGGATTTTTAGTGAGCTTTGTGGGTTCGTTTTCCCTGTCTCAATTACATTGTTTATTCAGCTTCCATTGTGTTTTGTGTGCTTTTGTAGCATTTCTCTATTAGCTGGTGTTTCTTAAGCTGCAATGCATTTCAACCTTTTGTTTCAGCCCTTCCTAGTAACTTTTTTCTACTGCAACACAAGGACACTGCCGTTTCTTTCCATCACCCTGTACGTAACATCATCCTGCTTTAGCTTCAGCCTTTTAACACGACATGTATCTGTAGCCATTACATTCATTAACTGTAATACAAACTGGTTTGACTGTATCGGTTCAAACACACGACGGTCAAATCGAGCCACTTTTACACATCGTCTAATAATTATGTCCCAGATGGTGGATACAGTATGCTATGATGTAAGCCTCGGTGCGATAAAAGCCTGCATCTTCAACCTCTCCGTTTCTTTTGAAGTCCCCCCATGGGGGTGTGGGAGCTGGGCGATGGTAATGAATCAAGCTGAGCCATAATGAATGTCCTTATTCAAGTCTGCTTTGATGAAATTCCACCTGACTGATCTCAAATCACAGAACAAAACAGCGAGAGCTTGCTCGCAACTGTTATGAAAGTTATACTGACTAGAAATTTGATGGAGAGCGCTGAGCGACTCCGAGGATCCCTTCAGGATACTTTTTGTTTCTTCCCTTCGCGTCTTCCTTTTCCCTTCCTTCCTTATTCCTCTGTGATCACTGAGTAGGATGAAATCAGATGAGTGTGTCTACAGTTGCACTACCATTTCAAAGTCAAAGATCCGTCACAATACACCCAGAGGAGAGACATAACTCGCTGTTTCATTCCTAAACTGGTGCAACAAATATGGAAAAATGTGCTCTATGTAATAACTTAGCTGCCAATCTGTCTATACTGAAACATCATAAACTATGACAACCATCACTTGTTCCTACAACAACATCACAAATTTCAGCCAAGTGATTGCAAAGTCTTTGTCACTGTGCTGCATTTGGCCACGGAACTGAGCAAAAGGCCTGTTTTACACTTCAAATGAAACGAGGTGCTACGGCACTGTCAACATGCTTTGTAGAAGTCTGGGATGCATCTGCAAGCCCCCAGTATTCCAGATAGCTTGAAAAGACTGCCAGGAGTAACAAAAGAAGTAAGTAATTATAGCGAGATCTCAAAGACAAAGCATGCAAATGACTGCCAACGGCATTTAAGAGTGGATAAGACCAACTGCTGCTGCCACCACTGCTGCTGCTGCAGGTTGTTTTTGTGATGGTTTGCTTTGCTACCTTCGATTTTTAATTGGGCTTGTAACAATGTAGTGAAACTGGATTTGAAACTGCAGCGTAACTCCCAGCGCGAAGCCTTTTGTCGCTTCGATTTACTGTAATGGCTGAAAACCCAATTTCAGAATAATTTGATTTTGCTGATTTCTGGAACAAATTCCTTAGAAGAAGTGTCTTAGCATCATGAGGTGCTTATTTGCTCTGTTGATCAGAGCAAGATCACAAATACATCGAGACTGTTGCTGGTGACCTAAAGGTATGACGAATATATGCTACCATACAACACCAATGATGAAAAAAATCACTTTAAAATGTTGTATGTGAACTATCCCAGAAGGGAAAAGGGCAACAATGGGCTTTTCCAAATTCAATATATATAAAATGACAGTGACAAGGGGTGAGGAAAATCGTGCCCATTCACAGTCATAAAGCACAGTTTCAAAAAGTACTTTGGGTGAAGGCAGCAGACAGCAATTGGCTCCTCAAGTCCAGTCATTCTAAACAGGTATCACTTTAACAGTGATTAAACTGACCTCAGGCTTACAGGGCTTTACTGGTACATACCCACACACACTCAGACGGAGACAATGCTTTTAAACATGCAGTTCTGCAAAAGAGGCCTCAGCAGCACACTTGAACAATGCAGTATCAACCAATTCTGCCGACAGGAAAGCTGAAGCATGTTAACACAGACACACACTCGCACACATCCACAGAAATAGTGCAAGTCCCTAAGCCTGGAGGGTGGGTGACAGAGCTCTGTGCTAGGCAGCAGTAGAGGCAGATGCAGCATTCATGCAGCCTGAGGGCATCGCTGGGTATTCAAGCTTCACTTGGCCTCTTCTACAGTGCCCTCTGATGCCTTAACCCCATCACCAACATACACACACACACACTATCAGCACAATGGCAGTCAGGCCTTTCCAGCTTTGGACAAGAGACAAATTGGGAAAGAAGTAGAACAGGCTCAATGAGCGCAGACAAGTTAGACTGAGAAACTGTAGAGGATGTAGGTTATGTTTGACTGTCTTCCTTCTACTTGTAATGCTATGTGAGTATCTAGGTTAACTCTTTCTTTGTGTGTCTATGTGTGTACGCATGTATGTGTGTGTGGGTTCAGGACAAAGAAATTACACAGCATTATGAGCGTCCGCACAGTAGTTTAGATTCATGGCGTGCATCCTTTTCACAGTTTGTTTCTGAATGCCAGATACCAGCAGATTATATGCATGTCCATAGGGTTGGGCAACTGAATGAATATATGGCGTCAACTGGCTGAGCCCATTGTTGCTTGCTTCTGGACAAGTTGATCGACTTGTAAGACACAATCAGCACTAGAAGGTGGTGGCATTCCTTGAGCTAGAGAGGAGAACAGTAGGGTTAAGGTTATGGTTGGGGTGTGGGAGTCAGGGTTAACCCTAAAGCTTGATTTAGACCCGATGTGTAGTTACATTTCTCGGGCGGGTTAAGCAGGTTAATAAGCCTAGACACAGCTTCTTATCGTGCATGAATAGTCAGTGTAGTGCTGTCAAGACCTGTAACAGTATGGTTGATATTAAGTCCTGGAAAACAAACAACAAAGTCTCTATTCCTAATACAAGAAGTTTGTCAGCTATCAAGCCACCTCAGGCCCCATGCTAACTAAACTAGCAAGATGTTGCTAGTAGAGCATAAAAGAAAAACAAAAATCACATCTTCATTTACAGGCTGCAGACCTTCACCTGATTCCTTGCTCGTATTGTCTAGTTTAAGACAGAAATAATCCCAAATAGTGGATTTTGCATTCATTACCACAACAAGCAAGAATTTACATGTGCAGTTGCCTGGTGGTTAAAATGATGTTCACATCCACCACGCTTTTCTGGCCAGGTCATTTCTGTGTGGAGCTTGCCTGTTCTCTCCGTGTCTGTGTGCGTTCTCTCTGGCTACTCCAACTACTATCAATCCAAAGACATGCAGTCAGTGGGGTTAGGTTAACTGATGATCCTAAATTGTCCGTAGTGATTGGTTGTCTGTCTTTCTGTGTTAGCCCTGCGACAGACTGGCGACTGTGCAGGGTGTACCCCGCCAACTGCCCTATGGCAGCTGGGATTGGCTCCACCCACTGTGACCTTGACTTGGGTAAGAGGAAGAGAATGGATGGGCGGACATTCGGTTGCTCATTGGAAAATGTAACATATCACTGATACCCATCATTTCAGCCCTGTGTGCAAAGTGGATTGCTTCATTACATTATAAAGTCATGACAAAAACATCTGTACCATTTATTTTCATTTGTGACATGTAAAGTACGGCACAGTGGAATCACTTAATTCTTTAATCCTTAAAAGGCAACAAACACGAAGCCCACACACACACCATCACCTACACATTTTCTTTCTATCCCTCTCAATTGTTCATGGTTATCTCTCCTCTGTCAGGATGTCTCTTAAATACACTCAATCTCTCCTTCTGTCTTCCCACTCTTGCAGACAGACACACACACACACCTCATTCTGTTACTGACATACCAGGTCATGCAGAAAACACAAGGGAAGCCTTTTTTTAATCCTGGGACCAAAACAGCAAAATGCAATAACCTGGGACAAAAGTGCTGACATCTGAAGATGAGTTTGGCATTCAGACAGACTGCTCGGTCGCAGCTGAAATGAACAGAAGCGACAGACCGAAGGGATCGCGAGACCCCTGACAATAAAAGAAAGACAGATACTCCTTCAATAGCTATTTTCACCCACTGATAGTCTCTGGGCCTTCAGCCCTCATTTTCATTTTCCTGATTTTCATTCTTGACTTTTTTCATTAAAATCCCCTTTTAATTCCAATAATTTACCCATGTGTGTTGTCTTTTTATCCTCACTTCCTGGTTCACAACCACCTCTGGGTCTCTCTACCCTAGTCTCGCCTTACCTATGGTTACAAGGCCTGTCTTCTTTCTGCCCTCTTCCCATCTTTGTTCCTCCATTGTTTCATCTATTCCAGCTTCTATTTCCCGCTCTGAAGTCCTCTCTTCTCTCTCTTCATATCTCGTCTCTATGCAGACCTTGTTTGCCTGCTTCCTGACTCGGCTTCTTGATTAGCAAGATCGACCAGCAGAAGTCTGCCAGACACTTTGTTAAAACAGCCAATGAGTCTTCAAGAGGTTTCCGTATAAATAGAAGGCTGAATCAGACAGTTCAATTACAGATAACACATTCCCACCCTTGAATTTCAAATGCTATTTAGCCACCGACAGAGAAATGGAGATTGTGGCCGGTGAAACGTGAGGTCAAGCTTTAAGGAATGAGGAAGCAGCACCAACAACCAATGCACACTTGAGTGTGCATAGCAAAGGGAGTGTGAGATTGTCTTCTTCTGGCAACACTATTCAATCCACCACGCCACTGCACTCTTACATAATTGTGAGTTTGTGTGAAGAACGAAAGCTGCCTCCTCATAGACAGCAAGAGCAGTCTAGTGCACAGCCATAGGGACTAAAATAGTTAGTCATGTGTTCATTATCGCTATCCTCTTTTAAATGCTCACCCTGTATCCAGAAACATTAAACAGAAGAGGACCTTCGAGTGGGTCCGTGCAAGTGTGTGTGGGTGTGTGTGTGTGAGAGAGACAGAGGCAGAGTATGAGGGGAAAGAGGTTGTGGGATTGTGATAACTTCAAAAGGTTATTATTATTATTACTGAAGGCTGAAGCCATGCTCTGGCATCCCTTAAGCTTTGATCATTATGTAAAGCTGTTGTGCTCAGCGCTGGCACTGAATACATTACAGAGTGGATAACCAGGGAGTGTGCAAGCAAGCATACATGAACCAACACATTGACTCAGCTTCGTAGTGTCTTCCGATTTTAAAGCAACACACCCTATTATCTCTAAAAGACGAGCACCCTTAATCTCACATTGACACGTGATTGGGACAAGGGGGGTGGAAAATTAGATATTTAAAGGTGCACTACAACACTTTCACACATGGAGTGTCAGGATGCTCACACAGAGGACAGATCTGTTTTTGGCTTTGGAGATTTTATCAAGTTCAAGAACATAATGATATCATCAGCGTTACTTCAGCTCTACTTTGGAGACAAAGAAATCCTGCAGTAAAATAAAAAAACAGGGGGAAAGAAGGATTAAGAAGACCGAATCCTTTTGGATCTAGATCCACGTATGTCAAAATATCTTGGCATCTTGTTGCATCAACTTCTACTATTCATTTGTTAGACCTCACTTGTGCCCCACTGAAATTCTGCATTACTAGAGTGCTCCTGGTAGTGTTTTATATGTAAATCCTGTGACTCTGAGTAGTGACAGTTCTCAAAGATCAGACAGTGAAGTTAGCGCATAAACTGTGCTCATAATTTAAAAAAAGAAGAAGCTCAGGCTTGAAATCTCGATGTGCTCGTCAACATCATTTCCAGTGAAAACCTAGATATGGTGGGACTTAAGATGTCAACACTTTACCTAGCAACAGCAAGTGCTTCAGAGAAGCACACCGAAAATGAGGTCAGTGGTGCTTAGAGCACAAAAAAAAGTTTTCTGTGGATCACAGGCTGCATAAAAGATGGATGGAGCAACCATGACATCACCCACTGGGTTTCTGGGTTTTACATTTTGAATCGTCAGTACTTTTACAGTTGCCATGTTAGTTTGTTGGAGCTAGAAGTTGGCATATATGGACAAGACGGTGGAGTTGTCGGTGAAGTTATTGGCTAACACTTGCAAACTTAGTTAACAAGCTGCATTAAGTACAGGTGTAATGCATAGAAACAAATACAAGTTAATGAGTGCAAAGTAACTGACTTATAAAATGCTAGAATCATATTTAACTAAACTGAAAGGCAAACTTATTGGGCAGGCTGTTAAATGGCAAACTGTATTATGATTCTACTAAACAGTCATCTGAAAGGTACCTACAGCACCACCCGGTGTAGAAACTCCCTTTAATCTACGTGATGCCTGAAAGTAGCTACGATGACATCACCCAGTGGGTTGTGAAGTCCCATTTTGAAGCCTCGAGATAAGAGTTTCCACCATCGTCATCAAGATTGTAAGAAACCTGATGTAATAAGGAGGGTGAGTCTGACCCTGAAACCGCATGCACAGTGGCTAAAGTCTTGTGACTGATAGCTCATTAGCCAGAGAGCGTGTGGTTTCATAATCCTATTTTTTGAAACATAGTATGACCAGCAAAGTGTTTACAGAAGTCAAGGCAAAGTCATTTTCCTGTAGACTTTCATAGCACCAGAAGTTGATTTGCAAACACAGCTATCACACTCTGGTGCACTTTCACATTGGCTTAATTTTTGCAACCCAGGAGCTATGCCCATGTTCATGTCTTTGATCATGACACCTGCCAATCCATCCAATCCAGTTTCCAATTGTTGACTTATAAAATAATTCTCTGAGGACACAGTTGTAATGAACAGAAAAAGTATCCATATAGGCCAAACTATTTGTATCAAGCTGTAACGTGGTTCTTGATGGTGTAAAGTTGACAATTTTAACATGCGAGTGAGTGGAAATTGACTCTCTTCTGGAGTCAGCCTTAAGTGGTCACTAGAGGAATTGCAGCTTTTGGCACTTCAGCGTCTGCTTCATTCTTCAGCCCTGAAGGTTGCTGCTTGCTGTGGACACAGATCCTGTGATTGATAACCAATAGTACTATAACTGTAACTGTAACCTAATCCCTGTGTACTCACTTGAAACAATACGATTATTACAAGAATAGAGTGGCATGGTTTATTGCTCAGTTTAATCAGCACAGTTCTCTACAGAATACAGAATAACTTCAAGTTATATTTTATGTTAAGAAAATCTGTTATACAGACATGAATGTTTTTTTTCTTTTCTGGGGGGGGGGGGTCTATTACATAATACAAAGATCTTCTACCTTTTAGCTGATTATTTGCCACATTGTATGTTTAAGACATCAACAGATGTAACTATCAAAGCAACATATGCATTGCAAAAGGTTGTCTCTGATTCACACGAGTGCAAAAGTGTGACCCGTATTGCAAAAAGCATGTTTAAAATAATGTATTTATTCTCATTGCTGAGTTGCTATATTCTGTATCTATGCTAGCACTGTACCTATTAAAGCAGGAAGTCGGGAGCTGTACGTCTACGAAGCACACTTTGATATCGGCTTTGCAAGTCATGTTTTCATTGCAGTATTTAACAATTTTCTCACACCTCACCTCTAATGCCTTGTCAGGGCTCGCAAAATTTCAAAATCCCTGGTAGCCCTTCGGGCAGGCACTCTTCAGTTTTTGGTAGCCCAAAATAAATTTAAGTAGCCCGAATAAAAAAGAGAGCAATTTTTTAATGTTCTGTTTCCTTTACAATATTATACATTAAAGTATAATATTGTAACGGAAACAAATTTATCAGAAAATTGTTAAAATACAAATCACAACAACTGTATAAAAATTACAATCATCAACTCAAATACTTTGTTTCTAATTGAACAGAAATTTCTATGAACTTGCAAGAACTGTGTAGAACATGAATCAGTCTGTGTCAGATCCTGAATCTGAAATTTCCACTGAAGTCAAGGGTAAGAGGTAAGGGGAACCAAGATCGAGGCCATTTGCTTTTTGAAGTTTGCAAAAACTGCTAAATTTGGCCAATGGTAGTTCACTCTTTGCAACATAGTACGCTTTTGAAAGATTTTTCAGGACTTCTGCTTCTGCTTGGTTTATTTTTTGCAATTGCTGTTTGTTCTGGGAAAGATATTGCAGACTGAGCAATAATGCATTTCTTGCATTTCTCATGGGTTCTGATGGGGTCTTTCTTCAAATTACTGGTCCCAGTTACAAAGGCGCTTGTCGACTCAAATGAAATGAAACTCACGACCAGTGTTGGGACTAACGCGTTATTAAGTAACGCGTTACAGTAACTACGTTATTATTGTGGTAACGAGCACGGTAACTAGTTATTATGCCAAAACCAGGAACGCGCTTACTCGTTACTGGGATTTAGATAGGCTCGTTACTGCGTTACTGTGTGGTGGATATCGCGAGCTTCCACAGATTCAATAACATTAGCAAGTGGTGGAGGCCAGCAGGTGGATGAAGGAAAAGGAGGCAAGAGGAGAGACCCGAAGCGGCCGCCGGTCTGCGTGTCAGGTGAACTGAACTTCAGGTAAGAAGTTATGACCTGCAGTCTATCTGGGTCAGATATAAACCAAGTTTAGGTGGAGTTTATTTTCGGTATGATGACTTTTTAGGTACTGCGTGCTAGCTAGCATGACGGAGTTTCTATACAGCTGTGTGGGTGCTATGTTACTGATGTTGAACTTTATTTTGTTCATACGGTTAATTATTAGAGTTGCCAACCGTCCCGTAAAAAACAGAATCGTCTCGTATTCAGAGAAAATATTACGCGTTTCGTACTGAGGTGAAAGCAACACAGTTTGTCCCGGACTTCAGCTACAATGAAAAAGACACAAAGCTGAAGCTGCACAGCTGCCTCTTCTTCTCTCATTCTCTCCTCTCCTGTTTCTACTTCAATCACGAAACTGATCAATGATCAGCTGATCGGCTTTTCTCTCTTGTTTATTTATCGCCCACTTTGCGCCAGAAAGAGGAAACCAGCGGATGTCGCGTTAAACAACAGCAGCACGTTTAAGCTTGATCAGCTGTTGTTAGAATTTATTTAATATTAATTGCTAGTATCAGCTGATGTTTGCTGGAGCCACAGCTGTAAAGCTGCTGGTCATGATATCGGTTTGGTTATCTGGTGAGAGGGAAACATGCAGATGAAACCAGGAGATGTCCTTACTGAATCATCAGAGCTGAACAGGTGATGGAGAAGCAGGTTTACCTTTTAGGTGACATGAATGAGTTGAAGGAAGTTATGAACTGTTTCTGAGAGACAAATAACACCAGGATCCTTTTCTAAGTAGCTGACAGCTGGTAACTGTGCAGGGGCGGGTCTAGCAAAGTGTTGCCAGGGGGCCAGGTAGGGCATTAACAGGGAAAGGGGGCACAAGGAAATACTTTTCTTTATTATTCTCATTTAAAATGTCTCGCTTTAAAAAAAAAATAATTATCTGAGTCTTACAACAAACAATTGATAGATTGATACATATATACCATCAGAACAGTGTACATCACTGTCACAACAGTGTTTATTTTCATTCAAAGGCTTTATGATTTTTCCTATAATGGTGGGCGGTCTCTAGTCAAAATGCCGGGACTATTTTTTGTCCCAGTCCAGCCCTGTATGCAGCTCATCTGCAGTCTGGTGTTACCTACATCTTCCTATTCAGAAGGCAGAATTTCCAAGTTCTGAGTACAATCAAAAGCACCACGACTGCAGTTTTGTGTTGGATGTAAAAAGCAGGCTAGAATCATGGCGGCGGTCAACGACGGTCCAGGCGTGGGATTTCTCTCGTGGAAATGTGCACATTATTTTTCCTTTCTATTGGTAGGTGGCACAGTGCACTTGTGGCAAGTAAGCAAGCTAGAAGACTGGCAATCTTGCTGGGTATCCAGTTACAGAAGCAACACATTAAGAAGAGAATTCTGAGTAAAACCAAAGTTACTTTCCCTAGTAACTAGTTACTTTGAAAGTAACGAGTAACTTGAAGTAACTGAGTTACTTTTTTAGAGAAGTAACTAGTAATGTAACTAAGTTACTAATTTAAAGTAACTTACCCAACACTGCTCACGACACACCCGGCAGAACATCATGTTATTTAGCTCGTCATATTCCAGCCACAGAAATTCTTTTGTCCATGAAACCAAAAAAGCTGAGCTTTCTTTTTGCCTCATAGTCTAATTTGTCATAACTTTTCCGTTTTGTGGTAGGCTTTTATTTGGCTGTCCCTTCTTCACCCTGACCTGTCTTATTTGGCTCAGCAGAACTAAAATACCGGTGTTCTGACAAAACGTCCTACCTATCAAGCTGTCCTACCCGTTGTTACTGCGCATGCGCACAATTCAAAACTGCCATATTTCCGGTTTAAATAGTACACGCCTATTATTTCATCCTACCCGATCTTGTGCGGTCTCGTTGCTTTTGTGCCGATCTCGTTGCTTCAAAAAGGTTTGTATTAAAAGTTTTACTTCTTTATTACAGATGATAATTGTTTACCTTAAGCTGCTCAATCAAGTCATATTCCAAGTGTTTAGTTGGTGCTTTTAAAATTTATTTTAGTCCTCCTGCAGTTACTGGACACCACTCGCCATTGTTATGTTGGATAAACGCTCCGTTGTTATGTCGAAGAAAGTACTTTTGCACCACATACTTGTTAATTGCGTGATAACGTTGTGTAGTCGTTTATTTACTGTATGGATTCCGAAGCCATGTTGAAATTGTCCGATTTTCTCCTTAGTTATGGAGAACAAATACGAGGAACTGCTCATGTTTCTGTCTGTTGGGTCCTACCCATCTGAATACGATAAGTCCCAGAGGCAAACCCTTAGGAGATCGCGCCGCAAAAAATTCAGGCTGAAGGGTCAGTATTGTAATGTAAATAACTAAATGTAATTATTGGTTAAATACATGTTATAATTATTTTACATTTTTTAAATATAGGCGGAGTGCTCTTGTTTGGAAACAGGAGAGTGATAAAAACAAAAAGAAGAAGCCATGGGACTATTTCAAGAGTTTCATTCAAGTCCCATCGGTGGACACACTGGTGTACTCAAGACTCGAACTGCAATGTGTTCCAGATTTTACTGGTATGGAATGTCGGTTGACATTGTTAATTGGGTATGTATTTTTAAAGTTGTCATTTATATATAGTATGTTAATAGTGCACCAATAGAATGCATAGTTATCCTGAAGACCCGTACCAGATTGATGTACAGTAATTAACACTGTATCGCCACTTGATCAAGTATTTTTATAGAACATTAGCAATTTTGTTGTTTAATTAATTGCGATTGTTGGATAATATAAAGATCATTCAATATGTTTAAGGTCCTGGCTTGTGACCAGTGTCAAAAATGGGAAAACCATTGGCTGCTGTGCAACCACTGCATTGTATAAAGGTAAATATCAGTAGCATTTTAGTAGAAAATAGTAATGTTATCATGTACATTATATATTAATGTGATTCTTTTATCACTGACAGGTGTCACATGTCTGGGAGCTAATCGGAATAGATCTAACTGGACCTCTTCCAAAAACGTCTAGTGGCTTCCAGTACATTATGACTGCAACAGACTATTTTTCAAAATGGGTTGAGGCTTTTCCATTAAAAAGCAAAAGTGCTGCTGAGGTAGCTCATCAGTTGTGCTCAATCATATATAGACATGGCTGTCCAAAACGAATTTTATCCGACCAAGGAAGGGAATTTGTTAACGAGGTAAGTGTTAAGTTTACTTTTCCATACCTCTTTAGGTAAATACTACTTGGCACAGTGTGCCAAGTAGCTGCCAGGCCAAAGGTTTTGTGTGATTGTTTTTAAAAACAATTTTCTTTTTTTCTTTGAAGCTCAACTCAAGACTTTGCAGCTTAATGAAAATAGATAGAAGTGTCACAGCAGCGTATCACCCTCAGACAAATGGCCTCGACGAAAAGACAAATGACAACATAAAAAGGTATGTTTTATTTGTATGTAACATTTCATTTGCTTTTAAGACACTGTCACTATTGTGGTTTTTTATGTCCACATGTAGAGCCCTGAGAAAATTAGTCAACAGTCAACAGAATGACTGGGATGTGTATCTGGATGCTACACTGTTTTCTTTGAGGTCCAAGGTCCACACCACAACCAAATACACACCATTCCGTTTAATGTATGGGAGAGAGGCTACGTATCCTTCTGAAGTTCCTGTCGAAGTCCCAGTAAGTGTTATTAAGGAATTTTATTTATGCAACAACTATGATAATGCATAAATTAAATGTCATCTTAATTGGAAATGTGCATATTGATATTGGCTGCAGCTTTAATCTTCTCTGCTTAACTTCTATATGCAAGATACATTTAAAAGATAAAGTAAGTGACTAGTTACTTCTTTATGATTGTTTCTTTATGTAAAGTAATAAATGTTGAGGAGACCTTTAAGTATAATGTGTTCACCTATGGAAGTGTATCAAGAGGAAAAAGTGACTATAAAAAAAAATGATATGAGTCTATCTTTGTGGCTTTCTGTGCTCAAAGCTTTATAATAGTATATTTACTTTTAAACATGAGTTATTATAGCTACAATTTTCAGTTCATGTTTCACATGCATTATTTGTCTTTATGATTTTAATTGTAATTTAAAATGTGACAATTTTAGTTGTCCTCCATCATTCTCCCTGAGGAGTCGAAATTACGGTGACTTTGTATCTTCTACAAGAGACGCACAAGAGCAAGTTAAAAAAACTGTCGAGGAAAATATGGCAAAGTCCCAAGACTTACAAAAGGAAGCCTATGCCAGACGAGTCCAGAAGAAGTACAGAAACCTTGTGTACAGCGTTGGAGATGAAGTTCTTCTCTTGAACATGAGGAAACGTGGAAGGAAGGGAGGAAGGTTTGATCCAGATTTTCAGGACCCTACACCATTCAAGACATCACTGGCAAATGTGTGAGATTAAAAACACGGAAGGAGCAACTTTAAAAATCACTACAGCATTGACCATATCAAGCCGTACAGAAGAAGCCACCATGTAAATATCAGTGACAATGAAAAATACCCAACTCACAGTCAGACAGTGAACAGCAGCACAGACCTGAAGATGCCCCCCTGCCATCCTCCTGCTGACCCTCAGTGCCAGCAAAGTCCAGAGGATACCAGACCCTCTATTATTCATTATGCACCCAAAACGGCTGACAAAAGTTGTTGCTCCCACAAGGAGTTTATTTCTGTTCCAGGACCAGAAACGCGTGAACAAGAACTTCCCTCTCGGAAACAAAGCTTAGAAAGTGAAGGTGGCATAGTGAACAACTCTTTTTGACCCGTTGGTCATTTGTTGCCAGTTTGGCGTTGCAACTTGATTGACCATTGCATGACTTTGTTTGCATTTTGCAGTCTTCAACTCATATTGGATGTAAAGAAACATGCAACATGCACTGAGCTTGTGGAAGTCTGGAAATGGATCTGCCTGTCAGTAATTTTCTCTTTTGCCCACTCGCTGTACCTTTCCTATTTCTCTGCGTGAAAATGCATGTTTATTGTGTTGACTTTTTTCCTGTTGTGGCCCGTTGGCCTTTACCCAGCTTTTCCACTAAAAATCTCATGCATGCCTGAGCTAACTTATCATATTTTTCTTTCAGTAAAGAGGCTATGGGCTGCAAAGGATACTGGGCGCTTGGAATCAGTTGTTGGACCATACAAGTTATTTGATTCCTCTTTTCGAACACTGCAGGGGTCACGGTGGCTTTCTGATGAGGTAAGATAACTTATCATTATTGACTCTGATTTTGAAGTGCTCTCCTTCTGAAGCATTTGCAGTGCAGACACCATTAATAGTTTAAACTGTGCGGGTAGGTGGGGGGGTTTATATAGCAAAACTCTGATAAGGTTTCACCCATTCACTTCCATAGAAAAGATTGTTATCAACCACAACACAGATGTTGTGACATCTGTGACATCATAATACCCAGTTCCAGTATATGCAGAAAGAACCTTTATCAGCAATTATATTTCTTTCCAAGTTTTTGTGTACAGCACTCAAGCAGTTACTTCAAAAATTGTTGCTGCTGGTGTATAAACTCTAACTTTTCAAAACAGGTCATTGATGCATACCTGCACCGTGTTATTGAGAGACGAAAGGTAAGTAAGAAATGTCCTTTGCCCAGTTATTTTGAAATACAAAAAAATGTATTTACTGTTCTGTAACATTTTTGTATACTTATACAGAATGCTGTACACCTGCTCTGTTCAGTAGTTGCAAGCTCGTTGTTTTCTGGGCAGTTCAGATGCCTCACCAAGGTAAGTTGAAAGTTCAGAAGTGGTCCAAAAAGTTGAGTCATTTCTATTTCTGAGGACAGAGTTCGGTTCCTTTAAACAAGACTATATTTGAAAACACCCTGAGACGCAAAAGGTACCTAAGTAAATCGAAATTACTCTGCACTTCCAATCCCACAGATGAAGTTCCCAGTTGAAGACATGTGGCTGTGCCCTGTGAACTTTGGTACACACTGGATTCTTGTGGTATGTGTTTATTTAGTTATTAATTTGCATAATTTGTTGGGAAGCAGTTTCTTGCTCAAAGTGTTATTCTTAAATAGGTTTTCAGTGGCAAAAACTATTGTAATTTTTAATTTATTAACTTTTTCTTTAGATTGTCAACATTTCTGCACAGAAAATACTGCTCATAGACCCCATGGGGAATGAAGGTGTTTATGACAGGAAAATTCTGCGCAACTGGAGGTATGTATGATACTGAGGTATTATTCTTGTATGTTTTATGTTCAGGTATTAAACATAAAACATTTCTTGTTTCATTACAAACATTTTTGTTCAACTAGGAATTTTCTGAGGATGAGAGGGCATGAAGACACCATGGAGTGGCAGTTACACACTATGCAACACAACAAGCAACAGGATTCCAGCAGTTGCGGAGTTTTGTTGTTAAAGGTAACCCTTATTCAAATGATTCCATTTATTGTTAGCTACAATTAGGACTTTACATTATAATAATAATGAGAAATCTCACAGTTTGCAGAACAGTACCTTGCTTTTGGAGAGGTCAGTGAGGTGTTAACCACTACAGAAGCAGTTGTGCTGGAGCGAATGCAGATAGCTTGCACCCTACTTGAACATCGAGGTAAGTCCAGTAAAGTCCTTATCACATTAGAGTGTGTACTTCCAATTTAAATAGTGCTTTTCAAACAGCACAGTACCAAATAGTGCTTTTCAAACATTTTCAGATAAGACCCTTCTGAAAGTCTAATTAAAAAAAATTCAGGGGACTAATTTGCCATGAAGTATTTGTGGAAAAAATGTACTATTATTTTTTTTTTAATTAATCAATAAATAATGTTTGATTAAAACCTAACCATGAATGTGTTTCAGGGGGACGCTGAGGACTACTGCATTGTTTGCTCTATGTTAGATGCTGATGCTGACCGCAGCATGATTGAAATGGTAAAACAAAACAAAAAAAGAAACACATAAGTCTTAGTATCATTACTTGCTAATCATGTTTAAAATGTTGACTAATAGTATTCACCAAACATAATATGAGCTATTTATTTTCCTTTCCAGGTGCAGTGTGAATCTTGCCAAAGATGGGCACATTTTGCATGTGCAAAATATAAAGAGAGCAATCAAGAATATAAATGCAAAAATGTAAGGAAAACACATAACAACTTCAAATAAAAACAGCTGTCTTTTCCCTCCATGTCTCTTTGTATTCTTTGTCAACATTAGATGATTGTGTGCTGGAGGCACGTTTTGATAGTGTGATTTGGCCATCTGAACGTCCTACCTAAATAAATCCAAGCAGGAAGCATGTTTTAATAGTGTGATTTGGCCATCTGAATGTCCTACCTAAATAAATCCAAGCAGGAAGCATGTTTTAATAGTGTGATTTGGCCATCTGAACGTTCTACCTAAATAAATCCAAGCAGGAAGCATGTTCTGAACGTCCTAGCGAAATAAATCCAAGTTTTTAAGTGTGATTTGGCCATCTGAATGTCCTACCTAAATAAATCCAAGCAGGAAGCATGTTTTGATAGTGTGATTTGGCCATCTGAACGTTCTACCTAAATAAATCCAAGCAGGAAGCATGTTTTCATAGTGTGATTTGGCCATCTGAACGTCCTACCTAAATAAATCCAAGCAGGAAGCATGTTTTGATAGTGTGATTTGGCCATCTGAACGTCCTACCTAAATAAATCCAAGCAGGAAGCATGTTTTGATAGTGTGATTTGGCCATCTGAACGTCCTACCTAAATAAATCCAAGCAGGAAGCATGTTTTCATAGTGTGATTTGGCCATCTGAACGTCCTACCTAAATAAATCCAAGCAGGAAGCATGTTTTGATAGTGTGATTTGGCCATCTGAACGTCCTACCTAAATAAATCCAAGCAGGAAGCATGTTTTCATAGTGTGATTTGGCCATCTGAACGTCCTACCTAAATAAATCCAAGCAGGAAGCATGTTTTGATAGTGTGATTTGGCCATCTGAACGTCCTACCTAAATAAATCCAAGCAGGAAGCATGTTTTCATAGTGTGATTTGGCCATCTGAACGTCCTACCTAAATAAATCCAAGCAGGAAGCATGTTTTCATAGTGTGATTTGGCCATCTGAACGTCCTACCTAAATAGGAAGCATGTTTTAATAGTGTGATTTGGCCATCTGAACATCCTACCTACCTAAATAAATCCAAGCAGGAAACATGTTCTGAACGTCCTAGCGAAATAAATCCAAGTTTTTAAGTGTGATTTGGCCATCTGAACGTCCTACCTATAGATATGTACGATGGAGCCATTAACCACGTAAGGTAGCATATTCTGATAAGGTAGCACGGATTGATAGACAAGACCATAAATTTACGCTACGGTAGCGCTACGGTAGGATGTTTTGACAAGGTAGGACGTTTTGTCAGAACACCGGCGTAAATCCTGCTGCTTTTACACACGTACTTACATAACGGTCAGCGATTCTCTGCGCAATCAACCTCTCACATGTTTAAGCTTGCTGTGGGAAATTTCACTTGTCACGTTTGAATAGTAAGCTAATGAGTGATAAGATGATGTCAGAGGAATCGGTGCGCAATTAATCGTCACTCACCAATCAGTGCTGCCGCTCTCTACACACAGTTCGCGCGATCGCAAAGTGAAAGTGAAAGCAAAAAACAAGCACAAATTCAAACACGATTTCAATATGTCACATATTGACAGTGGCTCATCGATGCCAATGACATAATTACTCAGCTACATTTGCGAAAGAAAATGCAAAATCATTGACACATTTTTTCTTCCTATGATAGCCCGACGGGCAGGGCTGAGATGGATTTTGGTAGCCCGACTGGAAAAATCGCTAGCCCCGGGACGTCGGGCTAGCGATTTTGCGAGCCCTGCTTGTACTGTCTCACCAGCAAGAGAAAGTCCAAAACATATTCTGTTATCATACAGAGGCAGGGAAAGCAGGAAAGGTGTATTGCAGTAAATATCTGACATTATGCTGGCATAAAGACCTCAAATGATTAATAAAATAGCTGTGGATTACATTTTTGGTTGAATTATTCCATTAACTGACTAATTGTTTGTGTCCGGCTTGCTTTTATAAGAATAATCATTCTACAAATGATTGGTTGGTCCTATCCTGTTCTATCCTATCATGCTATTTATTGTTAGCTATGTCTGTTGGTCTATTGGTCCTTGTATATCCCTTGCCAGAGTAAAATATTCTGCAGACTGCATTCTTCAGCTTATATCCCTTGTTTTGGGATAAAATACAGTCCTCCTGAATGCATTAGACAACATGTTATTATTGCCTCTATTAATAGAGTGTCGCTATTAGGGTGATTATGAGCTTAGGAGGGGAACCCTTGCTCAGAGGGCCTAGCCACCACTTTTAATTTTCGTCTACACCATCTAATCCGAGAGCCACACTGAACTTGAAAACAAGCCATCTGTTCCTGCCCTTACCTGGCCTAGATCGGCCGGAGCACACTCAAACTCTAGCTGCAAGAAGGAAAACACGGGCAGTGCAATAAAACTGTCTTGCACTGTCATCATCACTGTCACACTCCGGAATAGATGTGGCGTAGTGCTACAATAAAAGCGACGCTGTCGTGGTAATAATAATACCGATAATAATATTAATAAAGAAATATAGCAGCACGAGAGCCTACTAGGCTAAACTCTCCAATGAGCACCATACACGCACACTGTGAGCCTCCAGATCCATTACAACGATTCCCCCCCTTCTCTCTCTTCGACCTCCAGCCTGTGATAGCAGTGGTTCTGGTAAGCAACAATGACATAATTTAAGAAAACCGGGCATTACACAGGCCCTCAAAATCTATTTGCAACATACAGAGATGCCCACCCAGTTCAATACCAAGGACAGCGGTCGACGCTCGAGAGAGCCTGACAGCCATGACAACACATGCACTACAAAATGACAGATTTATTTCTGCACGATGCATTGTAAGCAGCTACGCGAACAAGCCCCGAATGACACTGCTTTGTTAGTGAAGCATTAGACCCACGGACAGGGGGCTAGACACACAAAACCCTCGGAGATGCATTTATAGAGAGGCATTTTGCCCCCCTGCAAGAAGCATCAACAGCCACATTTTCCCCCCTTACCAAATCACGTCGTCAAAATGGCTCTATCGAATAAAACGCCCCGCACTTACCTGCTTTTCCCGGGGTGGAAGAGCTCACATGTCCCGTAGCTTATTTTAGCCTGTTAGTGTGGGTATTATCAATGTGGTGGGCACCGTTATGTGTCTGCCAGCGCCATGTTATTATCACTAAAGTGGAGAACTGTGCGGTCCTGTGCGCTACATCCGGGCTGTTGGGGAGAGCGAATGAGCGCAGTTTGTGGTGGCGGAGGGCGGAGAGCGCTCTGGATATATGTGGAGCACCTGTGCAACAGAGCGGGGACAACTTTCAGTCACATAGGTGTGCTGGGAGAGCTACACATCGAGCATATTCAATAAAAGTCGGTGTGAAAAACCTCTTTCTTTTTTTCTCCCTGTTGTCTGTTGCTGCTATGGAGAGTACCAGAGCAGTATAGCTGTTTGGACTAGCTTAATGTAATACATAAGAAGCTGAAATAGCTTACAAATACAAATAAACTGTTACAATAATTAGCTTAAAATGGTATAGTAAATCATAAATTTGGTTTTAAATTGTTTACAAATTGTTGACATATTCTAAAGTTTAATAGTTTTTTCAGTAATAACTTTAAATTAAAGTTAAACGACCTAAACAGCTTAAAGTTGGCTTAATGGTTCTGGAAGCTAGCTTGAAGTAACTGCTAAATCGTTGGAAGCTGACCTAAAGTGATGAGAAAACTGATGGATAAATTGTTATACAGTAGAGTATATTAGTGTTGTGATACTGCAGAAATTGCTATTGATGCAATACCAAGTAAATAAAGGGCCAGTATAAGTACCGATATTGATCCTTTTACACAAAACACACCTTTTAGATTTTCATGTGTTTCATGTGAAACTGGGTTTGTTGGAGACCTGGAATGTAAATGTGTCTGTCTCCAAAGCATTTTGGGTCAACTTCTGTTGTTAAAATGTGCTGTAGGCTATAAAAAATAGACCTGGTAGTCAACACAAGAAGGTTCAAACATTTTAGTGCATTTTTGAAATGTATTTTTTAAATTGCCAATAATTATTATTATTATTTCTTTAACACAGTTCATTGGGCTACATACTGAACTTAGATGATAGAAAAAAAGTATTGATGCTATCATGCTAGTATCGATTCAATACCAGTACCAGTGTTGGTATCAATACTATCAATATTTGAATTGTTCCCTCACCTCTGGACTATATACCTGATAAGAAGATAAGCTAAAGTACTGGCTAAATAACATTAGCCAAATAATGTTGAAAGTCAGTTGAAAGTAATGGTTAAAAATATAATTTTAAATATTATACAGAAGCTAAAAAATAAATATAGCAGAGTGTAATGGTTGAAATATATAAAAGTGATGGTAAACAATTAAAATTTGCAGTGATTGATAAAATGCTGGTAATAAACAAATAGCTGAAATAGTTAATACTGATAACTGATAAGTTTCTGCCACTCCAGGTAGTGCATGGAAGCTAACTTGATTAAATTACATTTCAACATTTCATTTGATTGCAAATGTCCTCTTGGCCTACATAATATCAGCTTTTAGTCCACAGGGTTGTGGATTACAACAAATAAAAAAAATGAATGACAATATCAACACAACTAATCCTTTGAAAACAGACAAACAAATACAGGAAGAGGAAAACAGTGAAGCTATGTCAGAGGTCCTTTACTAATAGCAAGCACTGTAAAAACAAAATGTACTGAAAAATGAAGCAACGCAGAAGCTCCATACAGTTTAAGAAAATTATCTTTTAAGTTGTAATTTTAGGGAGCTGATTTAGGCATGATGATAGAAGCAAATGTATCAGTACAGATGTTCCTCCAGTGAGGCTAGACACAGTCTGAGAGCCTAAAAGCTTTAAGGACACACACAGTGTGACAGCCTCTGCCAGCTCCCACTGTGTCACAGCCCTCATTGATCTCCCATCTCTTTTTCTGACATGTTGTTTGTAGCACAGGGCTCTTCCCTAGACTATGGTAAGCGAATATGGAAGGGCAACAGCCACTTCCTGCCACTCACAGCACAATTCTTATGTCTGATCTGTTCTTTTAAACTGAGTACTAGAAGGAAAGTGGAGGGAGAAAGCATCCATAATGCAAGATCTGCCTCTTTGTATTGCTGTTAAACACTTGGATCAATGAAACAGTTGCCAGCACATGTTGCCAGCACATTCTCCTTCTACTGTACAGATGAAGACTTTAAAACTGTCCATCTTTCAAATATATGGCATTAAAGGTGCATTCCTGTCCTCACTACACACATGTGCAACATATGTCAAAACCATGCTTAGAAAAGTAAGCAAACCCTTCAAAAACAGTTCCTCAGTATTAACTGCTTTCCTGTCCCACCGATTTGGCCTTTTGTGATCAGATCATACTGCGCTTGTCTGCTCTGTCTCCCACAGAGATCGCCACCACCCATAAATCTCTTTGGCGACATGTGAGCTCAGGTTCTCAGCCGGGGAAACACCCTTTCAGAAACTATTCCAGGATATGCGACACTTATTATGGGGTTTACAGACAGCCACATCTGTCAAAGGAGGGGCGGTGGTGTTTTTGGATGGTAATTGAGCTTTCAATCATAATAAAATTGAATTGTGGACAGAGCTGCATCAAGATGGAACAGCTGATTCACCAGCTCACACACACACACAGACATACAGACACACACACAAACAGACACACACACAGACACACACACACAGACACACACACACAGACATACTACAAATTTGAAGTGTGGTTAAAATTTGAGGGTGACAGCAAGATTTGGGAACTATGCCATACTTGGATGGTGAGGCTGATGAACTGGATTACACTGCTGGGGAGTTTAATAAATTGTACTGATATTTTGACATGAGTGGACTAAGTCGTCCACAAGTGGACTATAGTAGTTCTGGAAGAAAACTCCAGAACTACTACGTTTACTGTGATTTCCACAAAGGCATCAGCTGACCAGAAAGAATGAGACGATCCAATGGCGTTTTTGAGATCAGGGGTTTGCCCACCACATGACTGCAACCTCCCCAGGGAATATTTGACACCTCCATCTAGTGGTGGATTGTGGGAGTACGCAGGTCACGACAGTGCAGCTGCAGTTTTAATGTGGTTTTTTGTTATGCTTGGAACATCAGCCAAGGCATCTCTGTTTGAATAATGTGATCTTTTCTGATACTAAACTCATTTCACAGTGGCCCAGATATGATGATTGGAATTTCAACGCACATACATAAACATACTCAGGTTTACACACACACACACACACACACACACACACACACACACACACACACACACACACACACACACACACACACAAACATGCTACTGTCCCCATGGCAACTGAAGCAATAACCGTGTATTGAAACCATCTCCCTCACTCTTACTCCACTCTTACACACTCTTTGATTTACTCTCTCTTCTTCACTCAGTGTTTGAAGGCACAACACCAGCTTTAGCTCTTGGTGAGAGCCACAGGTTATTGCTCTCTCGTGGAAAACTACTCCTCTGACTAAACACTCCAAACCATTACCCGTTGTAGGATTACCACGAAGAGCTGTCTCATTCCACACATCCATTTTTTTTCTTGCACATGTAGTTGACAAGAAGGGGTAAAGAGACAAAAGTATAAAGGTGAGGGCATCTGACAAGCGTTGGACCCACAGTTGGAACAAAGCCCAGAGCTTATCAGAGACTAATGCCACTGTTGTTGCTTTGGAAAACCCTGCTCCTGCCAGTATGCTCTCTTCTGCCTAACAGCAGCACGCCTCACGGTTTCCTCCTTTTTTCCTCAGCTACCCCATTGGCTGAAACTACAACAAGAGATCTCCTGCAAGTGATATCATTACTCCCGCTCCCGTTGAGCAGCATATGTCATGACCACATGGTAAACTCAAATGAAGAGCTGTAGTTTGCTTTCTTATTTAAATATAGCTATATATGTTACAGTTGCATTATATGTGAGCTGCAGCTTTTGTTTTCAGACTTGATTGAGGAAGCAAACGTCAGTTCATGCCCTGGAGAGGCAACCAGGAGAGGAGACATAAACTAAGTGTTATCGATTGTTTCTTTGCAAGTATCCTATCCTCTCACTATGCAGCCCTAGCAAAAAAAAAGAAGTCTTCTGATCCTCACAGGAATACCCTTTTTATATAGCTATAAGGTGGTAGTAAGTATATGAAACATCTCCTTTTGCCCAGATGCTTCGAGTTTGAGTTTTACTTTTAACAGCAACTGTTCACCCCTCAAAGGTTTTCGTGGGTTATTCAAGCACAACGGCGCTTCGCTTTAGCCAGTTAGTACATTTAGAACATTGCTTTAGCTTAGCATTAGTTAACATTTGACCTTCAGAAGGCATCTGAAACTGTAAGGTGTAATTTTTAAACCAGTTTTCCCACCTAGGAGCAACAAAACAAGGCCTAAATCTTAAAAATATAAAAAATCTTGTTACAGCAGACAAACAAGGTCTGGCCATCTGATGAATGAAAATTTACTTTTGTGTTCACTTTTGTTTCTGTTTTGGTCTCCACCAACTCATAAGAAAGACAGTGTGAGTTCTACAGAGCTTTTTTTTCTCCATTGTTTGGTAGTCATGCTTGACAGAGGAAAAGTGAATCAACGGAAAAAAAATCAGCCTGTAAAAACTAGAACTTTAAATTTTACTAACAAAAATCATGTTCTGCTTTAAATGTCTACATTTGATTTAATTGTGATAAATATATAATTTAATCAAGATGTTGATAACTATAAAATTACTATTCAGTATATGTTTTGCCTTGTTCACTGTTTGTTGTAATGAGCTGAGCAACAATCCTGTTGGGCAAATGGCAAACATTCATCTATTTGTTATCTAATTGTGGAAACTATTAAAAATCCATTTTAAAAAAAGAGCTACACAATTTGCCTTGTAACAGCTTAAATGAGATGACGAGACATTATGATTTAATCAGCCCAGATGCTCAATTTAACAAATTCTAGTGCTGCCACACACACATACACTGCCTGAGGCTGCAACTTCCCCAAACTGTCCAACGTGACACTGAAGAGCCGCTGGGCTCCTGAGGTTAGCCCAAAGGCTGCTCTCAAACACTCATGAAGAATTAATGACTGTAAATGCAAGTTAACACGTGTGCCTGTGTATTGTGCATGAAGGCAGAACACAAAATGATGCAGAATTAGCCAGTTAGTGTTGTTTCTATGCAATTTATGATGTGTTACAACTTGTCAAACAACATAATAAACGTTTCAGAGATTAGCATGTCACTTTAACAGCATATAGCATAAGCATGAGATAAAGCATTAAAGTGTGTAGTTCAAGAGTGTTAAACTCTATGAAGTTTGGAGTCCGGTTAAAACCAGCACAAAGTGCAGGCTTTTGTTATTTGTTATATTTTTGATGTAGTTTGGAGCACAAAAACTATTTTTTTTTAACTTTTTTATTTATATTGATATAGTACATGTGTATTATTTGTTTCATTGTTAAAAAAATTAGAATATAATTAAGTAACATTATATTTAGAATCCCCATATATGATTCCCTATATGCCTATAAATTGTCAAGCAAGAGACATAGTGTTAAATAGCTCTACCTAGCTTTATTATCACTTTGACCTTCACGTCATTCCGTTGATCTTGATGACAAGATATTTAAAATCCTTATGTCAACAATACATATCATTAGTGTATTAGCGTAAGTATCATAGCTTCTAAGTTATAAGGCTTTTGGTGGATGTTGGGCAAATTGACATGCAAACACTACCAAAAACATAACCTCCTTGGTGGATGTAAAAATGATGCCTTCATATGTATTCCTTTATTTTACTTTATTACAAATATGCACATGTTCCCTTTTAATGAACCACTCGTTTGCAAAACAGATGATTAACAGCGATGTCTTTAAGTCTAATTTTCCAAATTGAGTTTGCATTCATGTACATTCAAATATTGATTAGACTGAGTGGATCTGCATAAGCACGATTTAACATACTTTAAATCGTAAACATACTCTTTCTCCCTCACAGCAGAAAGAGCACTGCATGGAAAAATTAGAGCAATTGTTGAGCATTTTCATACATAGTAAGCCTTCCAGTTGGCCAGATTGGATCTTAGGTGGGTCAGTTTATGTTTGACACCCCTGGTGTTGGTGTTTAATGAGTAAGTATAAGAACTATGATTATAACTTTTAACCTTGGAGTCCACACACAGGTTGAATATGCAATAACCTGCACACAGGAAACACTTAAGTACTGCTGTGAGCCCTGAGAAATGCAGTAGACAAATAATGCACTGTGTGAAAGTCATGGACTGTAGCTGAACTTAGTTCGTTGCAGTGGTGAGTGCACTCATTTGCATGAGGGTCAACCTTTGCCTGCATAAAGGAAACACTTTGTGATAATACTTAATTTTACTGACTGCCCGTGTTTCAGCAATAACTTTTACTTGCTAATATTTCACAAGTACCTCGGCTACTTACCTAAAACAAAAACGTAACCTTTTGACAGCCAAAGTTAAAGAAATTTAAACATTTTCACTCCGTATCACTAGACAGATTTTGAAATCGCACACCCAACCACAGAATCTCAGAGGTTTAAGTGTCTGCATTCTAAGAGTTTCTGCAATTTCTGACATTTTTCAGCTCAGATGATTGGTAACCTAATAAGGCTGCGGGGACAGCCACGGCGATTGTGTCAAGCCACATGTTCAAGTGTTATTTGTCATGCTGCTGATGATTAAGTGGAGATTTATTTAGCTGGGTGTGAACCTGAAATCTCTTCATATTTATAAATGCTGAAAGATGTCAAACACTTGGTTTGTCCACTGTAAATACACTCTGAAAAAATGTGAAATTGGAAGAAGGTATCCCTCAGTTAAAGCCGAACTGAAACCAGCAAACTGAGCGAGCGCCGAACCAAAGGAGCAATGACTTTAGTCTTAAATGCCCGAATCAACTACACGTATAAAAAACAGCACTAAGTTTTGACTCATTTCTCTATGCCCTGTAATTGTGTTCTGTGTTGCCTACAGAGGTATGGCATGAGTGTGTTACACAGTCTCATGACTGCAAAAAACAGGCCATTGTGCTGCCATTGGACCTAGTTGGAGTAAATAAAGTGGACACAACATTTGTCATAGGCTGTACATTTCACTGTTTCACCTGAAACTTTAAGACACGATTCAGTTGTGTCTGATTCCCCTTTGCGTTATATTAAATTGCAGTTTTAACATCATCTTAAGATCACCATACATTTCATTTTAACAGCTTGTGACTTTTTAACCCTAAAGTTTAGTTCCCACTTGGTTTAATGAAATGGCATCGATTGAAAGTCTTGAAATGGTAATTAAGCTGCAATATATTTCTTGTGCACATACTTTTGACACACAGGGAGGGGCTTAATTCTGAAAGTGGAGTGATAGAACAAGGAGGGGCCAAACGAAGAGAGGATTTAAGGCTATAAAAGACTGTTTCTGTGTGCTCCAAGTCAATGTTTTGCCTTAAACCACAGCACATCGTGCTCCTGTGTGCACCTGAGGACTAGAGACAAGTTGAGGTAACTTCCATTCTTATTTTTTTATCTGCTGCCTTTTCATGTAATGGACAGTAATGGCTCACTCCAACAGGTAACAGGTGAAGTGAAAAATTCCTTCCTGGTCTGGGTCCTGGGAGAGCTTTGCAAATGCTGCTCAAAATCTTCTTCTCTAAGACAAATAGGCCATAAAATGTGGTCTAAATTTAAGAACACAACAAATTTTAATAATAAAGATATCATTTAACTGTAACTCATCAGACTGATTAATGTTGATAGGTTATGATAAAGGTTGCAGGAGTGGATAGGAAGGAAGTCCAAATCAAGGCAACTTTTAACTTCCTGTCTGAAATTTTACATTTTATGAAAACTTGTGCATTTTTATCCATATCTGACTTATTGACTGTAGATTAAATGAAATGTTATTATTATTTCATAGCAACAGGAAACATTAAGAAGCAAATAGAAAGTATAGTTAGTTTCAGTCTGCATTGAAAAGAACAACTCAGAGCTGTAAGGTAGACAGAGTTATTGTTATTGTGCATTCCTCCTTAAGTGCATATAAGTCACTGTGTTGACCCAAATCAATGTGCCACTGTGTTTCTCCATGACTCAAGACGTTTACTGTGGTCATCAGCCAATTACCATGTCTCGTGGTATTGGGTAAGCCTTAATTATTTGCGTATAGGAAGTTGGACAATCTTCCTGTTCTACCGTGTGCTGACGTCTTGAAAAGCTGTAGAGTCCTCTGGTGGTCACCTTGTGAACTCTGCTGTCAAAGCACAGTGTGACTACAGAGCATGTTCCTAGATTGTAAAATAATAATAATAATATTTAAAAAAGCTTTCTTTTCATGTCTCTCTCATTTCATATCAGTGTTTGCAACTGCACACTACGATTTAGCTTCTCTCCCTCTCTATAAACTCCTGTTAGGTTTTTTTTTAAAAATTGTGGTTTAAAAGGCTAAAATCAATAAAAGCTCCATTTATTTTTTTCTGACAGGCAGCATGGATGTAAGTACTTCATCAAATTCTCAGATCTCTACACTGGTAAGAATGAGTGCATTGCATTCTCCTCTGTTATCCCACCTTAATATAAATGCATAACTTTTTGCTTATGTTTGCAACTGCAAGTTGGTGTCCTCCATCGTGTCCACCCTCTCCCTTCCACGTATTTCCATCCTGGCTCCTGACCCTTCTCTTTCTCCATCCTCCCCCTCTCCTCCTCCTCCTCCTCCGCCTCCTCCTCTGTCTCAGCATTCTGATCCTCTGTGTGGCAGCTGCCCGTCCTCTGGTTCTGCCCCACAGGCTAACAGCCTTTGGCCCAGCCTGTCACCTTCTGGAGCTGGATTCCCCGCTTGGCCGGGACAGGCCACTCAACCCGCACCGTGCTGGACAGGCCAGACAAACACACCCTGCTGGCCTGGGACGCAACCAGCTCCAGTCTCTGTCCCCACTCCATTTCCAGTCCAAGCTCCCACTCAAGTGATAACACCACCTCCTGCACCAACCACAACTATAGTTCCAGCTCCAACTGCAGTGCAGCCCTGTCAGCCTTGCTGGCCGGGCACCCAGTACCAGCCTCCTCAGCCACCAGCTCCAATTCAAGTTCAAGCCCCAAATCCAACTCCAACTCCAGTTCCAGTGCCTGCACCTGCTCCCAGCATTCATCCAAATGTACCAGGCTGGCCTGCACATCCCAGCTGGCCCTATAACCCGGGACAATCAGGGTGGCCTGGGCAGAATCCGTCTATCATGCCTCCACACTGGCTCCCACCCACATCTGGACCTCTAGTGAGTCAAATGCAAGGAAGCGGGTGTGTTGGTTTGCTATCAGGCTGTTTTACTGTGTCTCTCTCTCTTTGCTGTTTAGAGCGTGCCATACAACTTGAACCTGGCCCGAGGGGTGTATGACAAAATGATGATGACGATCTTGGGCTATGTGAAACCAAACGCTAAAATGTAAGCCTGCGTCTGTGTGCCTTCAGTGTCTTTGAAAAACGAGGTGGATTTCATGTTGCATTAGGTTCTTGAGAGCATGTTTTCTTTAGTGTGAATCAGTCTGGTCTCCCGCAGGTTCACAGTGAACTTCCTGAGAGGCAACGACATCGCCTTTCACATCAACCCCCGCTTCAACGAGGCGGGCAAGCAGGTGGTCGTCCGCAACCACAAACTGGGTGAACGCTGGGGTGCCGAAGAGAGAGACCTGAAGGGTCCCTTTCCTTTTGCGCTTGGGAGCCCTTTTGAGGTGAGTGGCAGAGACTGAAATCAGATGAGGGCAGCGGGCTGAAGCACCCATGAGTGGCTATATTGTGTTGTATTAATCATTGGATCGCTTCAGAGCTCAAAACAAACTGAGAAACACTTTTTAAATCATTAATCTCAATTGTCAGAAATTTAAAAAAAAAATTAACATTATTAATACTTTTAAAAACTAATAACTAATGAGATGAAACTAAACTAAAACTACTAACGTGCAATACAATGAGTTTTACTGCTGATCCTTGTGCGTTTAACTGACTTTAGGTCACTTTCTCATGGGAAACATTAGGCCTCGAAAAACGGAAAGGGTTGGAAAGTCGTTTGTGCAGGCGGGTCCTAGATAAGGGAGCTGCTATGCTGCAGGGAGGCTCCTGGAGGTCAGTGGGGGTCTTATGTTGCTCAGTAACATCAATAACACTTATGTTTAACAGGCATCGTAAAGAGGAGACTAATCTGAGGAGCTGATTCTGTCTTTGTGTCCGACAGTCCTGGGTTTGTGTTCACTCACATCAATAACACAATGTGTTAACAGGCACTCGTTACTGCTACTTCTTCTAATAACTGATTTGGTGACATTATAATGTGTACTATACAGTATATACAGCAGAAGTGAGCTTCAGTCTGTGCAGTATCACTTACATGTCAAATTGTAATACTTTGTGTTGAAAAGACCAATTTTACTTTACTTCTGTTAAACAGTAAGTCTCATTTTTTGTTCTTGAAAAATTAAAAACAGTTATCACGGGTATCACAGCAGATGCCGATACAAGGAGCCAGGAGGTCAAAAGCTGGGAAATCTGTGGCACTCACGGGTCATTTTATAACCATGTTTTTGCAGTTAGGCTAATTAATAATTGTGTGCTCAATTAATTTTCAGTGATCGCAGATTTTTTTTTAACTTGAAATCAGTGATCGGAGGAGAATTCACTTTTGCTGCTCCTCCTCCTGGGCCTGCATTTCCAATGAGTTTTCTTTAAAGTACTTGTTTTAAAATGAGCATAAGTGGAAATAACACTGCACTTTTCAGCTTCACATTAATTTAATTAATGAGAGGTGACATACTATAACTGGACACTTCATTAGTTACACCTTGCTAGTATCTTGTTGGACCCCTTTTGGCTAGGGTTAGGGTCTTCGTGGCACATATAGAAGAAGGTGCTGGAAACATTCCTCAGAGATGTTGGTCCATGTTGACACAACAGCATCAAACTGCTGCTGCAGATTTGTTGGCTGAACATCTATGATGCCACTCTGCTGTTCCACCACATCACAAACATGCTCTATTGGACTCAGATCTGGTGTAGAGGCTATCTGAGTACAGTGAACTCACTGACATGTTCATGTGACATGATCTGAGTTTTGTGACATGATGGGTTATCTAGCTGAAACCAGCCATTAGAAGATAACAGTAACAAAACTCAGGTAGACTGTGGTGTTTAAATGATGCTCTGGTGGTGTAAATAAAATATCCCCATCACCATTCCAGCACCATCAGCCTGAACAGTTGATGCAAGGCAGGATGGATCCATGTTTTCATGTTGTTTACAGCGGATTCTGGTATGATGCTCACATCTGAATGCCACAGCAGTAATTGAGACTCATCAGCCCAACCTTTTATTGTGTAATATTGATGACCTTGTGCAAATTGTAGCCTCATTATCCTGCTCTTAGCTGACCGGAGTGTTATCCAGTGTGGTCTTCTGCTGCTGTAGCCCATCTGCATCGAGCTTCAACATGTTGTGCAGTCAGAGAAGCTCTTCTGCATACTTTAGTGCTTATTGCCTTCCTATCAGCTCGAAGCAGTTTGGCCATTCTCCTCTGACGTCTGGCATCAGCAAGACATTTTCACCGAGAAAAATCCCCGTCTAGCTTGTGCGGGGAAAATCCTGGTAGTTCAGCAGTTTCCAAATACTCATACTAGCTCTTCTGGCACCAACAACCATATGCAAATTCAATTCAAAGTCACTTAAACCGCCTTTCTTTCTCACTCTGATGCTTGGATTAACTTAAGCAGGTCGTCTTGACCATGTCTACACGCCTAAATGCACTGAGACACTGCCATGTGATTGGCTGGCTAAAGGGTTTAATCCTTGCAATAGTATAGTAGTGATAAAAGATGTTGAACTTACTGTCATATCAGTGGAAGATATTTCTTGGAAATTATAATCAGTGAGAATAATAGTTAGGTTTTTTTTTATATAATAATACCTGGTGAAGAACTTTCTTAGAAGTACACAGTCGTAGTCTCAATGTAAGGGCGTCACTGGTGGTGTGTCCTCTTGCAGATGAAGATCCTGTGCACGCCTGAGATGTTCAGGGTGGCAGTGAACAACATCCCCCTGTTTGAGTTCCGTCACCGCATCAGAGAGCTCAACCAGATCGACAGAATCAACATCTTGCATGATGTCGTCCTGACATACGTCAATGTGGAGACACTTCCTTAAGAAATTCAGCTTTAGCCACACGGATGAACGCATATATACGACTGCGTGTTTATGCAGCAGAGATACATATACGTAGATAAACGGTGTGACACATACTCTTACGGTATTTACATGCTACATCTTGGGGGTAACGTTTCAGTTAATGTTTAGCATTATGCTCTAAAATGGGATAAATAAGCATGTTAGTTGGTTCTGTGATGTGTAAGGTAATGAGCTGAGCTCATTGATTAACAATAAGGAATACGTCCTGTGCCACAGCACTAACCACTTCATCCACAGAGGCATTTGATTTTCTGTATAGATGCTACTGCTACTAGTTTTATTGTAGACAATAACATAATCTATAATATTAAAGTGCTACTAACTAATATATAACTGAGAACTATGTATGCACCGATGTTGGAAAAAAACAGCAACACTGGTTCATGATTATTACCTCTCGATTAGTATTAACTGTAGAAATCCTTTAATAATAAATGTACAAGTGTGCAATCAAGTCCATGTTTTTATTGTGTTTTGTTTTAACAGATCGACACTATGAAACTGTATAACAGTAAAATAAGAGAAAATCTCTTTCAGAGAAATAAAAAATCAGCACAAACGTATAAAAGGAACTAACAGGATGATTGACTGTGTGATACTTGTCGACAAGCAATTGTTTCACCAAAGTTACAGTGACTTTTACAAGGAAAACACCATCAGTGCAAAAATATGAATTACATGACTGACAGAGGTAGCCTGAAAAGCTCTGGCTAGCATCTTTCCTACAGCAAAAACTCAGTGAAACCATTTCTGTCCTCACCCCTCTAAGCCCAAACGTTAGCATTTTTACCTCAAAAGCAGCATATTGTTAAATTATAGATATTGTACCGGACCCTTAAGCTAACATCACATTTGGGTCAAGGCTTCAACTTCCACAAAACAGAACAGCTACACAGACGACGAGGCAGAATTTCGAGCCTGGATATTAATACTGGGGGGAAAAAATTGTTAGCTTCATCTTATGGACAATTTTTTTTAAAATTCAGTAAAAACTAAAAACATCTCAGTACGTTCATATCCACATATATTTACTTTGCTTAAAAAAATATTACTCTCATCCAATTAGTAACAATTTAATAGCATAAAAAAATAAAAAAATAAAAGTTGTGTGTATAATTAACAAAAACTGTGGCATATTTTTACACCCATGTAGTCTTCTAGTTTTGGACTACCTCTGCTCTTCACGTGACTTCATCATCTTTGTCCCTCCAGTGTTTCCCTTTGTAACATTCACTTAGAAAAGTTCAATTACATAGTTTAACAAATGCTCCACAGACAAAGGAGAACAACAGCAATGTGAAAGTAAGGCAATTAAAAAATATATATATATTCTAGACACCATTTTCCACATGGTCTGTGCAAAAAAACAATTGTGCATTTAAGAGTGCTATAGAGTCTTCGTCTCTCTTTCTCCTCCTGGTTTATGGGCCCTGCAAACATTAGTCTATCTCTTCAGGTCTTGGTGTCTAGTCTCTTTTCTACAGACTTCACCAGCAGCTCAGCGTACTGCTCCAGCAGAGCCAGGGCCTTCTCTCCGTCACCGTTTGCCCCTGGGGGCCCTTCACACTGGGGTGAGGAGGGATGAGGCAGTGAGTCCAGCTCATCCTTAACTGTAAGCAGCGCCTTTGACAGGATGCTCCTCATCTCATGTTGATCTTCACTGGTCTGTTGGCTATGCTGTAGTACCTGTTGTTAATGAACACATGCATATATAAAGTAAGTCAGCCATCCAAACTTCCAGAAATGAAAAAAAAAGCCAATGATGGAGTGAAAGTTGTAGTACCCTGAATGACCACTTGAGGCTTTCCCAAAAACGGAGTCAAGTCACCATTCTGTTTCATGTTAAAATACTCAACTTTACAGGAGAAATAAACATGTTTTCCACCCAACAGAAAATGACTGTAGTTCTTATAGAGCACTTTCCCTTTCATAACAAAGTGTGAATGTTTTTATAATTCACCCATTTAAAATCTGTTAAGCATTTAATATAGGCGTTACTACTTTGAATGGCAAAGTAGCTACACCCATCTTGTTCACCATTTAATGTACGAAAACATACACTTTATTGATACTAGCAGGGTTACGATACTAGATTGGGTAGCATGCTAACCTGGGTAGCATGCTAACCAGGCTAGCTAATATTAGCTGATAACAGTTCACCTTCTTGTTTAAATATGGTCACTTTTGACTATAGTTTAAAAAACAAACAAAGCAAAAACAAGGTGAAAGCCATATTGAGAATTTGAAAACGGGTGGCTTTAAAATTCCCAGACACATATGTCTTTTATATACAGTTTATGCAGTCAACAGGCAGCCAGAGGCACACACAGATGGACAGTGCCTTTATCTCTTCGTTCGCTTCATCAGATTATAGATGTTTGCTTTTCCCCTTTGTCTTATTCTCTCTCTGTTTCCTGTTTTCTATCAAGTTCTCCATCCACCCACCCACCCACCATTTTCACACATTCATATACACAGACGCACACACTGACCGTAGTGTACAACGTGACAGTTTTCCGCAAACTGCTGTGAAGGTCAGTAACAACCTGCCTACAAGTTTCCAAGGTGGCTGAGCGATCTGCAGAGAGAGATAGAGAGAATGACTTTCAAGTACGGCACAGCGTGCAGAAAATCAGCACACGCACCCAGGAGCACAAATAGCACAAACACAAGCGCGCGCTGTTATCGAGCGAAGTAGGAGAGCGGTAAACGCTGTGCAAAAGGTTGAAGAGCATATAAGGAAGGAAGAAAGAGGGAAAAGTTGGTATCAGAAAAGAAACAAACAGGTGAGGAGGTTGCTGCAAAAAGCCGCAGAGCTGTAACAGTGTGAACTAAGAAAACTGATTTCACAGTTTATATCATCCAGCAAAACACAGTTTCAGGTACAAATGCAGAGCAGCTATCACTTAATGCCATTTAAGGTTTCTGTGTTTTTCAAATTGAAATGAAGCGAAAAGAAATTCCTGGCCTTTGAAAGGCGCTTATCATCCAGGGAACAGCCGGGAGGGAAGTATGACGAAGGGGATGGAGTTATTGTAAGATTCACTAGAGCACTTTAAAACTATTAGATACCTTTTATTTACTGAGCGAGTGAGCAATGTGAGGAAAACTCTGCACTGCCCATTAACTGAGGCTTTGTATTTGACGTCACAGCAGAGTCTAAGTAATATGCAAATTCACCTGCAAATTTCCACAGATAATGGAAAACAGTACCTGGTGTGCAAACATGAGGCCATAACGGAAAACGTTCATCCTTTTCAGGAAGTACAAGTGTGCAAATTTTATGAAAATCATCCATATTTTGATATTAGAGGGAAGCGAGAAAAGGGCTGAAGACAAAGAAACTAAAGGAATGAATGTAACAAAATGTAACAAATGTAAATGTAACAAATGTAACAAAAAAAGCAGATATTTAAAACTTGTTGTTCTGTCATGTGTGGTCCTTGTAAAGGTCTAACTGGAAGCAGGCAGATAATATGAGACAGATAAGACTGACAAGCAGTACTGAAAAACATCAGGGGATGTAGCAACAAATAAGAGGAGGGTTGGTTAAAGAAGTCGTGGGAGGCCAAACCTGGCTGTGGGCTTGATGTGTGGGCCTGTTCAGGCACCAGAGGGCACTCTTTAGCTACAGCCACCTGACCTGGCTCCTTGGCACTGAGAATAAAAGCCAGAAATGTAAGTCAGTTGCAGTGGCAGTACTAATTCTTGTATATAAGATACCCAGAACTGAACAGATACAATGAACAAATACTACTGCAGCCAACTCATAGTGTGTATGAAGCAAATAACTAGCAATCTGGTGTGCGACTGTTAAAAAACATCTAGCAAAGTCTTCACAAGTGATGTAAAACTGTACCTCTCAGAAACCGAGTCCCTTTTCTGCTTCACAGGCATGGAACATGACAAAGAGGAATCCAAACTTAGAGACAGGTGCCTGCCTAATGCTGAAAGTAACAAGATAAAATCACGCTCAAGCACACAGTTAGCCAATCAGCTCCTTAGCTCTGTGGAGACATTAAAAAGTACACGACTGCCCGGCTTTCTGACCTTGTTTGTTTAGGGGAGTAGCTCTATGGTGACATCCGGGGTCTGTTGTAGGAGTAGAAGCCCTGCTGATGCCTCCAGACCAACTTGAGCTTGGCTTCACCTCTAGGCACAGGCTGCGCCGAGGGCTGAGCGGCTGCTTAGGAAGTGGGATGCGAGAAGGAGGGACGTTCTGGCTGGCTGTAGGATGAGGTGGAGTCGAGGAGGGACTGTTTGATAGTGGAAGGGATGATTTTGACGGCGTGGAGGATGGGAAAATCAGGACAGGAAATGAGGCGAACACGGGAGGTTCAGTTTCCATCTCCACAGACGACCTCCTCCTCTTGGAGAACAAGGGGGAGCCTGGCGGGGTCACTATATGGACGGCATCTCCAAAAGAGGAGGACCGGCTTTTTGCCACGGAGCTAGCAGTGGGGTTCATGTAAGAGTGCTGGGGCTTGAGTTTAGGGCTCTCCCACGGAAGTGGGGACTGGGATGACTGTGGGGACCCAGAGGAGTGTGAAGAAAAGCACGAGGAAGGTCTGGGAGAGGGTTCATTGAGGAAAAGCTGCTGAGGTCTCTTGTGCAACTCCCTCTGGTCACTAGAGGGCATAGGGGAGGGAAGAGCTGCAGAAAAAGACAGAAGATTAATATGACTAATTCTAAGAAAGTAGAATTAAATTACGCGTGCTAAAGTGTTATGAACTGATTCAGAAGACTACAAAGCAGTTACTTTCAACTCATGTGGGAAAATACACTGATTAATATGGCAAATTTCAAAGAAACTGTGAAGTCGGCAATGCAAATTATGTTTAAATACACTCTTGAGGCAGATTAACTTTCTCACAGTTGCCAGCGGATGGAATTACTGTAGTTCGCTGAAAAGTCAGACACAAACAGGAACCACAGACAAATAAATGAATGAACTGAAACGAGATCAAACGTACAGCGCGTGGCCAAGTCCTGGGCAGAGCGCGATTTCTGGATGCACGCCGTCCTGTCCGGCAGCAGCGAAGCTTTGGGGGGAGGATTAGAAAACCTCCAGAGGTGGGACCCTGTGGTCGTCTTCTTCTGGGGTCTAAGCGCAGGAGGACTGCTTCTCTCCGGAGCCCTGCTGAGACGCAATACAGCAACTTTACCATCTGTTCACGGCACGCGTGAGTATTTTAGTCACATGACTGGCAGGAATAAAGCACAGCATTTATCCCTCCATGTTGTCATACTGATCTTTTAGAATCATTTAGTGACTTTTATGCTTTTCGCAGATCCGGTTTAGCCTCAAAAATTAAACCCCGATGACGCCTCTTAATGTGTGTGCTTTCTTCTTACTTTGGCCCTTGAGCTTTTCCAGGGGACACGGGACTCTTATTTTCTGCGTTCCCGCTTACGCCATCTTCCATCAAGGGCCGCACTTTTGACACCGGGGGCTTAATAGAGCGGCCGCCTTGTTCCTTCCCGTTCGCTTTGGCAAACAGACGCACGTCTCTGCGCAGAAAGGTAATACCGGGTAAGAGAAGCAGATAAGTGAGACATACATTTATTCCCCTAACGTACGTGCAGATTGATATTACTCTCAGGTTTGTAAAGTCAATATGAAGCCTCATCCAGCAGTCAGTTAGTGTAAACTTTAAACAGGAGGGGGTTGCACTGCTTAAACAAGATATACCATGATAATTAGTGAGCTTTAGATGTGCTGACAGGTGGATTTGGAGACTTCTGCAGAGAGCCGCTTCTTTAACAGTAGCTTAAACATGAGGGTGGAATCATTTAGCCCCCAAAATATGAAGCTGTTTACACTTATACATCTCCACCTCCAAGAATAAAAAAAGAAAACAATTTCCTGCTACACACAAAATCACCCGTAGAGGGTTAACAATGTTACTTTAAACTGACAGCTTGACTAGAGAGGGAAAGTACACAGCAGCGTGTGAGAGTCCGCATGGGTTTGTAATTATAGCTGTTGAATCCACATTGGTCTGAAGTGGTCAGGCAGTACCGGTTATTATGTCCTCTGGCCAGGAAGCGTGAAGACATACTGAGCCTCGGGACTCTGCTCTGCTCAGCTGTGGATGGACATCAAGAAAAAACAAAAAGGAAGAAAACTGAGACAGAGGCAGGAAGTAGAAGTGAGACTGAGAGGATAATCAATGTCGTCTGTGTCTGCACGTGAGGTCATTTAAAAACTTCTGGGAAATAAAACATGTCTGGAGGTGTTAGCCACAAACAGGCTATACATTAGTCATAACTAGACATCAAAGGGGTATCAATCTTCTGCCCCTGGCTCCCAACAACAAAGAGAATAAGTTTATTTCCCTAAAGCTCAAAGCACGCCTGTCTGTGTGTTCTGTGTTACCTGTAGTGCAGCCCTCCGACAGTGTCTCAAAGTTCTGCTTGAGGAAATCCGCTCGATCGCACCCGCCAGTGTCCGTTATTGTCCTGAGAGCCTCGTCCATGCTCGTCACCCCTTCCCTTCGCTCCTCGTCCTCCTCCTTTTCGTCTTTCTCCTCATCCGAGCTGTCCTGACTCAGATACTCTGCCTCTGCAGGATCTGAAAGCGAAAGTAAAATTAGACGCAGCAGAGACACAAGTGTGACAAAGAGAAACCAAAGTCTCCAGTGGCCTTGATACAGCCCTTACACACAGGGAGGAGGGGCAGCAGGTACTCTGTAATCCTTAAGAAATAACCAGCCTGGTAGTTTTATCTGACATTTCTCTTATCGAGCCTCGAAATAAAATAAAATAAAATAAATAAATAAAATCCATGTCTCTCTGCAAATCCCTCTCTGCAGGTAGGTATGAGCTTCACTGTATGTTGAAGAGATATTTTAAAGCTCTCCTGGACATTTTAACTCGTGATTTTAAATCCTGCGTTTGGCACACTTCAGAAAGAAAACCTGAGACTGAGCGCACGCAGGCAGAGAGTACTGCAACATGAAAAAAACTCACAACGTGAAGAAAGCTCACATTTTTTTAGCATTATAAATATACAAAGACCTCTCAGTTATGCTGCAGTATCTGGTCTGGCCTTATAGACTGAAAAGGACTGAAAGCCAATTATGAGGGCGGTCAGGAAGCCTGTTCTCTCACTCCCTTCACATTCCTGTGACTGCAGCAGCAGTTTGAGTGGCTTACGCTCATGTTATGCTTTTTCCTTCCCTTTTAGTTTTGATGTTGGTTTAGCTTAGATCAGATGTGGGGAATTAATCTCCCCAAGGGGGCGATATGAGAAACTGGGACTGTTGTGGAGGGCCGTAACAGGGATGTACACCAGGCTGGTCAGAGTGGCAGCAGTTTAGTGTTGCTGATGGTTTATGGTTAGACTTTTTCTAGTTTTTTTTCCCTTCTTGTTCCTAATTATTTATTAAAATTTGTGGGAACTGTGTGGCTTATTTCAGTTATGTAGAATCTCTTACAGCGTGGCGATAGACATACTGTGGGTTGTAACATACTTTTAAGGTGTTTAGACTTCTTGTGGTAGTTTTTGTGTTGAAAAACTGCAAAATCCCAATGAAAGTAAGTAAATAATGTATGTATGTTTTTACCAGGGCATAAGCATGAATGCATCTAAAGCAGACAGTCTCATGTCATGTGCTACTTGCTGAAAAAGTGCAACTTTGGAATTTACGTGATTGTTTGGAGTTCAGAGCTTTTGCACAAAAGGCTCCTTTTTAATGCTGCATGCATTCAGAGTAAGACCTTACCATTCAAAATATGATCTGGGCTGGACTCTCTGCTGTCATAATCCAAAGAGCAAGCGCTGTCTGGGCTGCGGCTGTCCTGGCTCTCGCTACGGATCCCTCGTCCTTGCATCCTGCAGTAATCACTGATGTAATGGAATCACCGACGTGGGAGCAACGAGGAATGGGGGGGGGTGCAGAAAGAGAGAAACAGCAAACTGAGAATAGAAAAGGACTTTTGTTGTCTTGCAGTGGCATTGCAATCAGTCAGGCAAAACAGTGCGTAGCAGGCAGAGGTTTACCTGTCCAGAGGACTTGTGTCGTCCTCCTTTTCCTCAGGATAGAGCACATCTGTCCCCTTGGTGTCCCTGGAAGTGTGCGAGGACAGCCAGTCGGTGTCCGGCCAGGGTCGATGTCTCCTGGGTCTCTCTCCCATCTGCAGAAAACGAGCAGTGCAATTATACACTCATGGATCCACACGAGCAGCTTCCTATATCTCCCTTATAGACAAACAGAACATACCACGGGCTCTTGGAGGCCGAGCGAGCTCTGCCTCTCTCTGTCATGTGGGGGGCAGCTGGGGTTTTTCTTCTGAGCAAAGGTTTCCAGTTGCCTCAGGTCCAGCATGGATTTAACCATCACTTCCAATGAGCCCATACGATGAGACCAACGCCTCCGGGGACGCTTTGAGGACTCAGGGGTGACTTGGCTGACGACTCCATGCTGGGAATATACATTATATACAGCACAGTACAATTATTCAGCCTTTCCATCACGTTTGTTGCTATAGAACAAACTGTATGGCATCATTAACACACAGGGATGTGTTTTTTTTTCCATTTTCATTTTCTTTAATGGAACAAAAAGCAAGTGTTAGGATGCTTGAAGTTGTGCTTTCTTAGAATAGTCCAAAAAGATTTATTTTATTTAAAGTGATAACAAACATCTACCTTTGTCAGCTCCCAGTCCTGTCCTTCATCTGAGCCTCCTGTTGCATGAAGAGGCACAATAATTACAAAGTTAATAGAGGAAGTCAGTTTAAAACAATTTCGGTTGTTTTCCAGATTCTGCTGCACTCTGCAAAGAAGCCAAATGTCAGGGCAGTGCACCAATGGAAGCTTGTCTACCTATTACTAAACCCTTTGACCTCCTTGATGTTAAAAAAACAAAAGCAGTTACCGGTATGTTTATTCATGTCATCAATTATCACACAGTACCTGTGTCCTCCTCTTCGTGGCTGCTGGCGGAAGAAGAATGGGTCGCGTTGTCTTCGGGGTCATTGGCGTCGTCGTTCGCCGCTCTGTCGTCCTCCTCGTGTTCACGGTCGCTGTCAGAGGACAGACCCCCCAGAGCGGGAGCGCTGTACACCTCACGCCTAGGGAAACACAGCGAAAGAGTCAACAAGATGAATATTCTATCTGTGTTGCCATGTCATTATACGCGAAGGGAATACATTGGCTTGAGGTGGGCTCTTTATCATCGGCGCTGGGTTCGTGGAAAGAATGTACTCAATTAACAGGTGGAGGTGTGCTGGTGTCGTCACCTGAGACTGGAGGTTTTGCTGGGTGGTGTGTTTGGGTTTTCTCTGAGCTGGTGCAGCCTCTCTCTCATGGTGATTGTCAGCTCCGGGGACAGCCTCCACACAAAGATGCAGCTGGGGGAGATAAAAGCATTAAATATTCAAGATTTCATTTCAGCTCGGAAGCATCTGCAAACACATTTCCACAGCCATTTCCTACAGCTGCAGAGGCAGAAGATTGCTTCGGCCTGGGTGCAAGGACATCACTGAGAGGCGGTTTCTCACCTATCTCCCGACACAGAAATCAAATGCCGGCAATCGCTGGTAAACTTAATCCCAGTGACGATTTCTGCCAAACAAAAACAAGAAACAAAAGGCTTGTTAGCTCTCATTATGTTCCCTGTCATTGTGGTTAGATTTATTCTGCGATAGCTGCGTTACCAGAATGTCCAAACATAGTGGCCACACACTCCCCGGTGTAGAAGTCAAAGATGCTGATGTTTTTATCGGAGCAGCTGGTGGCCACGTATTGACCAGAGGGATCGATCTGAACCTGCCACACCAAACACAAAAGAGCCTTTTAGTATCTCTCTCTATATGTGTATAAATATATATACAGACAGAGAGAAAAAAGGTGTTTCGACTGTGGAGAAAAATGTTACCCTGAGCAGACTTCCATCTTCACTCAAAGATCCTTTGTAGAGTTTTTTCTGTTTGCCGCTGCTGATGTTGAAAATCCTGCAGAGAGAAGGAAGAGATAAGCCCCGGCGCCTTTAAAGAACGCTTTCCTAGCGAAGCTCATGTAACTTTGAAGCCGCGTGCCCTCGCTCACCTGATGCAGCGGTCCTGACAGCCAACTGCGGCGTACTTGCAGGTGGCGTCTACGTCCATGTCGTAAAGCGTGGTCTTCCTCACCATGTGGTGGGATCGCCTGAACTCTGTTCCTCTGTCGGTCTACGAAACAGAACAAGACAGTGTCAGGCCTGCGCTGGAGGAGGGTAGAGAAAATATCAGGGGTACTTTAGCAGAATGCATGATGTGACTTTTATTCTGAGCGTGCTGATCTCTATATAACCTGCAAAGATAAATATGTGCATCTTTACAATCATTGAGCCAAGTCTCCAAAAGCTGCAGAGATCAGCTTGACTCAGGATCAATATCTGCATATTAAAAGGTGGGTATACAGCTAGTTGTTGCATACAATAATGGAGTGGGAAAAAATAGACTGAATATGTTTGGCAGTTAGAATAGGCCAAAGTTTAGACCACAGAGAATCAGCTTTTGTGCATCACTACCATCATCATCATCATATAGACATAGTCAGAAAAGGGTACTCTTTGCAGCTCATCCTTGAAAACGGCACAGAAGAAGCTCATTTCTGCTCTGCCGGAGCACAAACCTGTCACAACAACTTTCTAAAATGAGCACTCCATAAATGTCTGTACGCCGAAGAGAAGGTTCACTTTAGACTAACAAGCCCTTGTTTACTGCGCGCCGCAAAAAAAACAAAACAACTTAATGCTCTGAGTCACTGCAGTGGCCTAAATCCCGTCTCAAGTTTATGAAAAATGCTGTAAGTGGCCTGCTAACCCAGAAGCAATTCCAGAGCAAAAGAATGTCGCCTCCTTTTTTTTCTTTTTCTTTCTCTCTTTTTTTGTATTTCATAGTTATACAACTTGTAGCACAAATGCTCCTTTTGTGGTCTGTGCTCTAGAATTGCTAAACAGATTGTGTTACTATTGTCCAATAAGTGTGACCTAAATGAGAGGAATTAATGAAAAAAAAAAAGTCAAATGCAATAAAGCTCTTTGTGGCCAGAATTAGTTATTCAGAAGAATATCGCAGGCAGATCTTTGACGAAGTCAGAATAGCTGGTTCACTGTTTCCAGTCTACAATGAGGTGGCTGTTTCCTGCCTTGTTAGCATTTAGCAGCCTGCATATATATTAGCTTTAACATTGGTGTTTGGCAGGATGTTCTGAGTTAGTATTTTTTGTGTCACTCATGCTTTGGTGTGTGTTTGTTGGGTACTATCCAACATCTGATGTTACCTTGTGTGCTGTGCGGAAATAGATGCTCTTGTCTGCCCCACAGCTGATCATTCTCACCTTGTTGTCATTGGCTAAAGAACAAAAAACAAAAGCATTTAGTCATCGTGTCTTCATGCACGCTCAATCATCCAGGCAAGGAAATCCCAGAAAGTTGATTCTGTTCATCTGGACGGAACATTTTCAGCGGGAGAAATTATTTGTGCGTGAAAAGTGTGAGAGGATTACCCTGCCCTCAACACCGACCAAGTGTGTCAGTATTGAGGACAGAAACATGGTGGCGTCGTGGGTGCCCCAGTTTCACCCACTGTGGCTGATTTGTATGAAAGAAGTGGAAAAGAGGACTCTATCATCCTACCCTGGGACACCACCGAGTCATTGGTTCACATATGTGGATGACACCTGGGTAAAAACCAAATCTCAGGATGTCCCACAATTCACATTAACTCAGTGACCAAACACATCAAGTTCACCAGGGAGGGTGTGAAAAATGACAGGTTAGCTTTCCTAGACTGTGAAATTCCTGTCAGTAATGGACAACATTTGGAAGTCAATGGAAACAACCTCTCAGCCTCATCTACAGGCCAGTGGCCGCTCTGTCAGTGGACAGGGAGGAACAGTAGTTGGAGCGGGGAGTCAAGGAGGCTATTTACGTGAAAAAGGAACGACCATCTCCGAACTGAGGGGGCCTAAGGGTGCATCGTTCACTATTTTACAGTGCTGTAATTACAGCTATTCCCCAACTCTCTGTGAATGGCACTCATGGAGATTGATCAATGGTCGTGACAATTTGCATGTTAATGATCATGAAACTGACCTCACAGCCTATTGTTAGTCAGTGGTGCTGGTTTCAGTCATTATGCAAATGTAGTGTTTATGAGGTTGGAGAAACCTGCAGACAGCTGAGACTGAGAAGCCACATGAGCGATGAAACATTTCTGCCACTGAAAATGCGACGTCCAGATGAACGTTCCAGGATTTAGTCATCTGTTCATTCAAAAAAAATTAAGACCTGACAACAGAGACACCCTAATATTATACAGCAGCTTATTATACAATTACACTTTGGCCTTTTTAGTATGAAACTTACTTTTATGTTACCAAGATAAGGTATTGCATGTTATTTAAGAAGTTAGCTGGTTAGCTGAGCAATCTTGTCTGTTGCAAAACGCTAGTATGGTGCCTGATGTTCACTGGATACAAAGCTAAAGCTGACATCCCTGCACTTCCACATAAATAGTGCAGAACTAGAGATGGAAATTTAAGCTATATGGACAAAATCACCTAAACGTTACACCTACAGGAGCTGCTGCAACTTGGAGACCCACGTCCTAAAGCTCGGAGCACACAGTTCTTGTGCTGATGTTAATGCCAGAAGAGGTTTGGAGCTCTGCAGTTACTGAGTTAGCTTTGTGTTCTGGCATCTTCTATGCAATATGTGCTGCTACACTGGGCAACCCCGCTCTGTATCTTTATGTGGTGTTTAGGGGTGAGCTGCTGTGGCTCCTAAACCACTTTGCAGTAATACCACTAATACACACATTTTTTTTGACTTGCTGCAGTGGTGGTATCCCATTAAAGTACCAGTGACTCTTTCAAATGACCCACTCTTTCATAAATGTTTTTGAAAGCAGGCAATGGGGATAAAAAAATTTTGAGTTTCAAAGATTAAGAGGTGTGGCTCAGTACTTTATGTCCATACGGTGTATAACTCATCATTTCTTTCTCTACATGGAAAATAGCTGTAGGCCAAATACTTATCCTTTTTCTGGCCACTGACTCATCATTTGCAGACATGACCACCATGCAGAAATACGCCAGAGGAACTCAAACCCAGCTAGACTCATCCCTAAGGCAGCATTTCTACAGTTCAGCTTCTTCCAGCATGAAGTAATTGGTAGCTTAAAAGCTAAGCTTTCAAAGTAGTTTGCCCCAAACTGCCTATTTTATATTAACCCACTATTATTAGTAAAAAAAAATTGTACAGTTCATGAAAAAGTCCAGAGACAGTAGATTAGCGCCGCTTCAAAAATCTAAGTTTGAAACCAGCGACAGTAAGTGGTGCAAACATTTCATGTCAGCTGAAGCAGAGAAAGCAAAGTGCAACGGAAAGGCTTTGCTCAGGCAAACAAAACTCCACCTGAACACACATGTAGCCGTCATTTATTATTGAAACAAGTTGTACCACATGTGAAATAAAAGAGGGACTTTGTGTGGGACTGAGCGGAGATGAAAGCGTTGGATTAAGGAAAGATTAGCCGTCAGATGTTGACAGCTTCTCAAGTGGCTCACCAGCAAAGCGGACGGCTGTTATGGATGAAGAGTGTTCGTCGAGTGTTTGCACCAGACTGTAGTCGTCTTCTGCATCCAAGACGTGGATCAGACGATCCCTGCTGGCTGTGGCCAGCAGCTTCAGACCTGAGAGAAATCAGACCACATAATCACCTATTGTATTCACAGCCAGTGTGTAAATATTCTCCAAGCGTGCCATCATTACAGTAATTAATACAGTCTCACACACACACTGACCTGTTTCTGGTTTACTGTATTCGAGGCTGAGGATCTCGGCATCATGGGCTTCCACCTTCAGAATCTCCTCCATGCTGCTGAGGTCATGAACCCTGCAGAATATCACAGTATTAGGACAGAGGTCACGTCAGTCTGTCATCAGCCTCAGCCTCAGCCTTCTCGTCCTACCTCAGCATGCCGTTGCGATCTCCAGATGCCAGGTGTTTGCCGTCTGGGCTGACACAGATGGTCCTGATGCCTGTCCTGATTTCCGCTGTCTGTCCATCCCCCGACTTGACCTCTGAATTCGCACTTGCTACGCACTCTGGATCCAGCAAGGTGCTGGCGTTCCCGTCGATGTAGATTATATTCAAAAGATCCTGCATAGAAACGAGGGATAGAGAAAGTAATTCTTCACAGCTGTACTTGAAACACAGCTCAAGAGAATACGGATCCTGGGAGTCAAACTCACTTGGCTCAGGATGTTTGGAGAATGGGTTTGTGTCCAGTCGTCCATGCGCCACACTCTCACGGTGTTATCAGCTGAACAAGTGAGGAATGCGCCTGATGACAAACCAGAAGCCACTTCTTCTGGAACATCTGGAAACACCTGGGGAGTAGTGACAAAAGGAGGAAGCTTGGTTAATAATAAACTAGAAGAGGGTAATAAAAGCATGATTTTAAAAAACAATTAATGCTGTAAGTTAGATATCTAGAAATGCAGTTTCACTATGCTGTGAATTGTCTTATATCGATTGTTATCACCAATTTAAAGCTGCCAAATTCTGATGCACGATGTTCAGTACAACGGCACAACAGCTCAAAGTTTCCCAGTTTTGTTTGTGTAATGATCCCCAATGTGCCGCAAATTACTAACCTAATCAATAAGTAGAATCCAATCTGTTGTACTGCTGTAATCCTATTGAGCCAGGAGGCTTGAGAAAACACACTGAACATCTCACAGCTTTTAAAGAGGTGATATAAATTCACTTCCTCCTGCATGCATTTACCTCCAGGTCCCAGACACAGGCGGGATGAAAGAGGGCAGAGTGCACCTTCCCCACCCGCTGCACATCTCTCACGTCCCACACATACAGGCTGTGGTCATTATATACACAGCTGAGCCGGCAGCTGACGGGGTCATAGGTAACGGCAACGGTGTCTGGGTAACGGGCATCCACTGTGGCGTTGAACAGATGACTGTGGGAATGAAAGGTTGGGACAACAGGAAGAGAGGTTTTCTTTTTAAAAATCCGACATTCTCGAGAATAAGAAACATTTAGACGAGACTCGGGCTTGCACTGCTTGAGACAGGAAGCTCTATTAATAGAGCTCACTTGATCCTGCAGTGGATCAGTGCTAAAGAAAGGCCGAGTTACTCCTGAGCTCTTCCTCACCTGGCCTCAGTCATGGAGGAGACGTCAGAGCCGAGGGGGTGCGGCCGCGGCAGCGTGCACACAAAGTGCAAGTCAGCCAGTCTGAAGGCTCGCACCGTTCCATCGGCACAGCCACAGAAGATCATATCTTCAGAGAGACAGAGCGACTGAGCCAGCCCGGTCTGCACGGAAGGACACACGCCAGAAAATCAGCTCACAAGTCATAGCTTCATAATCTTTCTGAGAAAATGGTAAACGTTCACATTCATTCAAGTCTGAAAAATTAAGCTAATTATGCTCCTGCAGATAATATTACATCATTGCTTTGGCTGAGTCCTCTGCAAAGGTTACAGAGGAGTAGAAAAGCGTCCCCGTTGGAGCTTTTCCAAACACATCCTGTACCTGTCCTTCTAAATCTTCTTAGATCCTCTTCACCCGTGTAAATAAACACGTATGGATACTGACCTAAGGCATTTGTGCCTGTATTGTACTCAAATAATAACTAAATGAACATGCATGTTAGTGCTGACTGAGGCCAATACCACGTAAAGAAAAGTGACACCTAGCGAATAAAGAACAAATATGTTACATTCAGCTACCATTTAATAAGAATGAACAGTAGTGGCAGTTAAGAGTAGAGCATCGTATCACAATATTTGGCTTGGTGATACTGTAAAGATACAGGGAGAGCATGTTGGCATCAGTCTGAACGAGTCTTTGTTAATAAACACAACATGAGGGAAGTCGACTCAACAGATTTGAATTCGGTGATTTATCGCAGCTAATCAGAAGCTGACTGCGTGTAATTGTCAACTTGACCCCATTCAATTCATCTTGTGGCAGGTTTTAGTCACAGTGTTGGTACTTGCTTGTTGTTGCTCCTTGACAATATCATTTTGCAGCAAAAAATTACATAAATCCAAATAATTTAAGTATGATTACTTTATCTTATTAGATAAAACAGATACTGACAAAATTTAAATTTGAGATTTATGAATATCTTATTCATTTTGTTTTGTTTTCTTATATGTCACAAAATGTTAAAAATCGCATTGATCATATAGTGGGGTGTCTGGTGAGTCCCACCTCTACCTTTCACCCCATCTCTCCTGCAGACATCCCACTCCCCTCTCACTCACCCGAAGGTCCACCCACTTGTCCAGCATCCTCTTGCTGTTAAACTCACACAGCAGCCCAGAGGAAGTAATGCAGAAAGTGGAGTCTGATTTAGAGCCACGTCCACAAGCTACATCACAGAAGAAATTGTTCCTCAGCTCTCCCAGCAGCCCGGAGCGGCCCAGCAGAGGCACAGGAGCGCTGGCCTACATAGCACAGAGGGGTGATGGTTAGCTGATAAAGCTCCAACTGAAGCAGTTAAAGTGCTTCCCTGAAATGTTTCATGTGTGCTGCTGAAAATTAAGGATCCCTGGGTCTCACAAATGTATTTGCATAATCTAAGAGCGCACTAAAGTTATTCAATTATGCAAAAATAAAGCAGAAGTAAAAGGTAGGGAAATAACTCCAGGTAGTAATAAAAGATAAGAAAGCCTCTCATACCTTGTTGGCCTTGCAGTGGTCCAGATACCAGAACTTGACATGCCTGTTCCCCACTGTGACAAAGTAGGAGCTGTCCTCGGAGAAAGACACACCTTTCACCTTACTGGACACCTTGTTAGCGGCCACTATTACATCTTTCTGCAAAGAACAACACATTCGAAAGAGATCACACAACTAAAACACAATGAGACTCACTGCTAACAGTATAACATTACATTCACTACATGGTTTTAGACATTTTCACTACTTTAAAGTTATTTTTTCATTTAGACTTTGAAAAAATTGAGCTCAAAAATTGCCAGTCATCAGACACTAAACCATCATTGTCCTGATTAAAGCAGTCAGGAGAACGGAAGAAGGTGTAAAAGCACAAGTAGGATTTGAGCTTTAGAAACTTTCAAGTGAGACAAACCTTCCACGCCCAGACGTTGACCATCATGTCATGTTGATTTCCTACACTGACTATGTATTTGCCATTGGGGGAGAAAGCCACACAGGAGACGCCGTACTTGTGCTTCTGGAGCTCGGCCACTTGCTTCCGCTCTGCTACGTCCCATACTCTCACCGCTGGCAGGTGACCACTCTGATGAAAAAAAATGGTAAGGGGGGAGGAGTCAACGTTTAAAAACAACGTTAAGTTGTTAGTAAGATGGCGAACACTCCTCCGTTCATACACTAAAGCGTCTTAATGTTTTCGTCGACTGAAACAGGCTCCGCTCAGGAGTCACCTGTCATTCCTCTCTCTATAAGATCATCCTCTCTGTCCTCTGATTGTCTACTTGTCCCTTGACCTGCTCACATTATGCCCTCCTGGGGATCGAAAGTTCAGCAGACTATTTGTGTAGTCTCCTTTTATAATATGGTAAAAGGACCTTTCAAAGGTCAGAGTTATTAGGTCCAAAAGAAATAGTGTGACATTCAGCTGAAGACAGAGCTGCATACAAAAGACACACAAGAAGAGGAGGACAAAACAGCCTGCACATCCGCTGTCAGCCTGCCCCTGTATGGAAATGAGCTACTGTTTGATGAATGAGTGTGTGTGTCTGTGTGAGGGACATTTCTTATCAGATCACTCACTCGGGCATATCTTTTACTCCTCCTTTTAAAGGGCCTGTGGGAAAACATCTAATACAGCTGTGATGCGCTCAGCTTTGATCACCGAGCGCAGCGGGTTAAAAAGAGGGCTTTAATACGTCTGGTAGCTGACCATAATGCTAACACTCAGCCTGGAGTGGAGTGGCGAGTAAATTTGCAGCTCTAATATTTCTCCACTACATCTACTACGATCTCTAACCAGTTTTAATTACTAACGGTATTCTAACGGTGGGAATTTGGCACGTGGTTCCCTTTGAATTCCAGGAGAATCCAGGAGAACAGCCTATCCTCAAGTCTATTTGGTCTTTTGAACTTTGGTCTTTGTCGTCATGGCAACTACTGCCTGCCCATCCACTTATGCAGAGAAGTCTTTAATCGGCTTTGATTGGCCGGGGAGGATTAAGATAGCGTGTTGTGTCGAGGCCCGCGTTGTAACTACAACAAAACCGATTCAAGACGCTTGACTGAAAAGACACATTACGCTGTGACACGACAGAACAAGGCCCTTTAAAGAGGAGAGGCTGCAAACACAGAGGTCTGCAGCAAGCCTCCATCCTGCTGGGGTCTCCGCAGCACAGTGCACTAACTCCTTCTTATACTCCTTCTGCAGTAAATCTGAATCACTACAAACACCAGTCCTACTGTGATGTTCACACAGCAAAAACCAAAGAAAGCTAAATAGAAGACGAGAGGACAGACGCAAGTTTGAGTTTACCTGCAGAGACAAAGTGAGAAAAGTGAGGGTGACGAAACTCACCTCTCCTGTCACCAAGTGTTTGCCGTCAGGGGAAAAAGACAGAGCTGTGATGGTTTTCCTGTGAGAGGGACAGAGGATAACATCACAGCATGATTAGTTCAGTGCTGCTCTGCTTCAGTGAAGACTGTACTCGTGGATGACTCACCTTGAAGTGTTGATAATGTGGTGCTGCCTGTTCTTCTTGGGGTTCAGTAAGACTACCACACACCTACACAAGGAAACCAAGAAATGCAGTAATGAATATGATTATCTCATATGGAACAGGTCGAGAAACGATGCACATACTTCAGGTAAATGGCCATTTTATGTTAATAAATTGATGACAGAGCTTATAGGTGCAATTTTTAAAAATTCAAACTGTGCAACTCCAAAGAAAGCCTGATGCCAATCGCTGAATTTTATCTGTAAGTTTTTCCTTGGTGGTAACAGCGAGAGGTAGAAACACACTTTAAACATTGGCGCTGTTAATCTTCTAGGAAAGCATTAAATAATTGACACATTTAGTGATTGTGAAAAAACAACTAATCATGTGCAGAAATGAATTTATGAAACTTACAAATGACCAAAAGATCAGTTGGAAAACTTCCAACTACTTTTTGTTTCTAACTCCTCTTTATTTTTATTTAATTTTACCCCACAACACAATAATAACCCAAATAAATCATCAATAATTTCTGGTTTAAATCAGCTGTGTGTGTTGTGGTCAAAACTATGCATTCATGATTTATCATTTTCCTTTTGTGTGAAAAATACAGTTGAAGCCAGAAGCTTGCGCACATTCATCGCGGGCATGGATGAATGATGATTTTGGCTTTTAATGATTTCTTTGACCTGTAAATACAAGTTGTTTCGATGTGTCACCACTTTGCCGAGTGAAGTGAGTTTTACATTACTCCAAAATCGACACCTTCAAGCTCGGCCGAAGTTTGCAGCTGCCCACATGCATGACCAGAAAGTCTTGGAGTAACATTTTACAGTCAGATGAGACAAAAATTGAGCCATTTGGCCACAATGACAAGGGGTATGCCTTTCAGGAGTAAAGGTCAAACTTAAGCACACTGCACCTCCTGTGAAGCACGGTGGTGGTAGCATCGCGCTCTGGGGTCATTTTGTAGTTGTACATATTGGATATATTAATGAAGAAGGAGAGCTACCTCCACAATTTTCAACTTCACCGTAGATAAAAAGCTAGATGATTGAAACTTGGAGACTACAGGGTGTTCCCACAAAAAGGAAATGAATAGGAACACAAGTGCGCGCACACACACACACACAGACTGTCACATTTTAAACCTTGGGTTGGGAATATGCACAGAATTTTCCATCCTCAGACTAGTTTTTGAAATACAGAATAATTTCTTTAGAGGAAACATTCAGAAAGAAGATCACGCTGCGTTACATAAAAAATGAAAGCACAATTAGACATAACGTGAGTCATTTTTAGTCTTTACTATATATGGGACATTTCGCCAACAACTGTTTTATACCTTTCCATATTGAAATAACGCAGGCATAATATTGTTACATATTAATTAAAAATCCTTTTTGCATCCTAGCTCGTGAGCAGAACTTAGATCAGCATTCGACCTGCTAGTGAACTGCACCGTGCCAGGAAACTGCATTCCTGGTACAGAGCAGCTTGCACAGATTTAAACTGAGACAGCAGGTGGGTTGCCAGATTGTGCACCATTTAGGAAGTACAACGATGAGCAGAACCATTTGTGCAAAGACATGCCCATGCATACCTCACACACACACACACACACACACTTACACTTCTTTACATGTTGTTACAACACTGCTCTAATTCTCCTCGTTTTTCCCCTTTGACCTCTGGCCTTCTTAATATTAATACAGCTTTGTTGGAAGGTTTGAGAACAAAATCAGCTCAAGTGCACAGATTTTGTTGCAACCTGGCAGGACCCACTCTGCTTGTTTTTAAACACTGCTTTCACCCGCTCCGAGGCCAACCCCCCCAGTATCAGCACTGCAGATCTAAACCATCCAGCATAACCATCCTCATTTTATATTCTATGCTGAGTAAAGCTATAGCAGCAAGAATTAATAATACTGCACAACAAGCTATCACTGTGCCAGAGACAGCCTCCCCAAGGATTGGATAAAGAAAAAAACCACAGAGCTCCAGTCCTCTGAGATGATGCAGAGATAACACACACACACGCAGAAATTTGCACACTAAACATCCGCATGAGGTAGATATGATAAGGCAGCTGGGAGCGAGCGGAGCGCTGATAAGTCAAAGGTCAGATTAGGAAGATAACAGCGCATAAACAGTCTCTCTCATCTCACCCTGCAGGATAGGCCACAAGTCCGGATCGAGGGTCGCAGGCCAGAGCGCTGTTTCCTGAAGAGGTGATGCCCAGCACTTTCTCTAGAGTCACCTGTAGAGAGACAGCACAGGGCGGCTTTGGTTTTCAGGAATTCATCATAATTACAAAACAAAAATAAAATAGTGGAGGCTGACAGAAGAATTGAGAGAGAGAGTTTAGTAAAGACACAAGTAAATGTGCTGTTTGGGTACAACATTCTGGCATAGTCTTATGTATTAAAAAGCAGCCTTTCCTGGCAGTTTCAAGATTCAGGCTGTCAAATCTGAAAAGTATTGATCATCATTATTGTCTTTATTGCACACCTGCACAAACTCTGTGATAAACGAGGCGACTCTGAGCTGCTGATGTGCAGCACCAAGCATGTCTTTGATTGATATGTGTCCAACAACAGGCTCGAGACAGGAAGCTGTCTTTGTTTTATCTTTTGGGTGTTTGAGGTGTAAAGAAAAAAGAAAAAAGGAAAAGATCTCAAAGACAAAGTGAGGATGTGACAGCTGGCTTGGCACGTCTGCCTGTCTGTCTTTGTCTGTCTTGGGAATTAGAAACCAACTGCTGGCGTCATTGATTAGTCTGAGTGAACATATGAATAGCCGAGCCTCAGTGTCCTACTAACAAAACTGCAATAATAACATCAGCAAACAATAAAAAGAATCATAATAAATGCTTTCTAAGAACTCTAAATAGACTCTAAGTTTGCTTTTTGTTTTTTTTTAACTGACCAGTCTTAATAGATCATTTATAAGCAATTAATAAGCCAACCTTTTGGGTTGCCAGGTTATCAAAATGTCATTTTTGCCACTGTTTAAACATCACATTTGGCAGTAAATCAGCTATTAAATCGTGAATGCTTGCTTAACACAGGTGTCCCCAGTCCAGACACTGCAATAACTTTATTTTAATAAACAGCACCAGCTGTTCTCATAATGATTTATCACTACACTACAATAACTGTTTTAATAACTCTAATGAATGCCTATCTCACAGTTTTCCACCCTGTAACGTGACTTGTTACGACCTGTGCATCAATAAATTGCACAAAAATACAGGATGCAGTAAAAACAATAAAAATGACAGCTCATAAATGGAGGCTGATGTTTAGTTTCTTTTTGGTGAATACAATAAACATGAATTTTCTGGCAGTTGTTTCATGGTTCAGGCTTTACAGGGTTAAGCATGTGAAACGTTTGTACCTTAGATTTCCAATAATTACAGTAAAGTATCTCAGATCAGATTTCTAGCTCCAGGTAAGCCTGCAGCACTAACAGGTCTGCAGCGGGACGCTTCTTCTGTCCGGCTGTTCTACTCACACATCAGGAGTTTTCGTACCTTGTTGGTGAGATTTTCTTTGCAGTTCTTCTTTCCGGTGGATGGAGAATGCAGCAACTTCCTAATGCGACTTTTAATGGTGAATCCATCGCCCGGCATTTTTCTTAGCTTGGCAGCCCGGAGGCACGGCTCTGAGGGCTGCTGACCATCCACTGTGGCAATCCACGGACTGACGGAGTGTGGCGCGCACACAGGCTGGAGAAGAAGCGAAGGGGAGCGCGTAATGATCCTGCTACCAGGACTAAAACCTTCCGGCTGCAGAGCTTTACAAAGTGTGACAGAGCTCCTGTTGCAGCCCTGATTTAATGACATGTGAGAGACTAATCTCTTGAGTGAGTTCTGTTCTCTTCTTCTGACAGAGCTCCTGCAGCAGCCGGTGGGACATGTGGAGGCTAATCTCTCGAGTGAGTTCGCTGTTCTCTTCTTCTGTCGTTGCAGGTTCTCGTCTGAGCGCTGCGTTTGCAATGGCAGGAGGAGACGGAGTCGCCGCTCAGCTGTTCGCTTGTTCCCGTGTGCCAGTGTGACATCACTGGTTTAATCCGAACCTGAACTGGTCCCATTCAGTGATTACATCAGCTTTTGTTGCTTTTGCGCCTGATTTAATGGTATTAGAGAGACCGGTGCAGGGGACGTTTTGGGGAGCCACCAAAGAATTTATTAGGCTGCTGATTAGCAGACAGAGGTTCACTTATCTGGAGGTTCACTTGTAGTAAATGGGACTGTTTGCTTAAGTTAAAGCAATTTAGGTTTTGATTGTGTCTTTTTTTGAACACGTTGACTCACGTTGTCTTGCACGATGGCGATAATTAGTGCGTGTTAAGGAACTCATCCATTTGAATGAGAATTCAATTCTGAAATGTCTTCTTGGAAGATCTGCATTCAAACCACATCGTTTCAGAGCACACTGCACTTATTTTTGGCGACCGACTGGGTTTATTTATAGGTCTTCTCAGCAGACCTTTATAGTTAATTATTATTTTTGGTAGCAAATAACGAGTAATACTAACAGTGAGCTATATTCTGTTACAGTTTAAGTGAATCTGAAGACTTTTGGTATAAAATAGTGCTTCACAAACAAAAACAAACTAAATTTTGTGATTACTACCAAACTACCACCACAAATGTGCTGTTCCAACTGAAGATTGGATGATCGTTCTAATTCACCTTAGTTTAAAATTATATCTTGAAGGTTGATATCAACAAACTCACCTGCCAATAAAACCCAGCCAACTGCACCATATAGTATTGTAAAATACCATATTTATAATTAACTAGTTACTAGAAAGGTGTACCTTAGTTATTGCTTAATTTAAATACAAAGCTGGTGGAAAAGTTATTAGAAAAATATATTAATCAAGAATGAAAAATAGCAAAAATAATAATTCTGAAACTCTTGATTGTTTTGCTTTATGTAATTATCTAAGGTGAAAATTTTTATTTGTTTGTTTGTTTGTAACCAATGTTTTTGCTTTGCTTTCTTTGTTATTTCAAGGACAAATTAGGCAGGTAAAATATCTGGAGGTGGTTTAACTCTCAACATAAGGTTCAAAGAGATTTTAAGTCAAGTGAAGACTATCCTTACACTGAATGACCAATAAAAACTTTAGGAGTGGCTACATGAACAGCCTGGTACATTCTTAAAAAGGAGGAATGCACCGGCCAGCTCGGCTGCACCAAGAGGCCACAAAGACCACAGAAGATGACTGAAGTGCATGATGACAGAATTATTTCCATGGTTACAAAAACCGATTTCACAACATCTCACAAAGTCAAGAACACTCTCAAGTTGGTGCACAACAGTCAGAGTAAAATCAACTGAATAAGTCACATGATGGGGTGGGGCAAGGTCTCACAATGGGTTCACCCGAAGCCCTCATAGGGACACTCCCAACAGGGTTTAAAAATCTGGGACTATCCACCAATTGCTCTTAGAAATGAAGAAGCTTCTCAGATGAGAGGTGAAATGTCTTCAAGAAACTTAAATAAGTCCAGTTGCTTTTCCTTCCAAGCTCCTTAGATTACCATGACCTGAATGACTGAGATGTATTTTGGTCACACTCAAGAAAAAGAATACCCGATTAGTTTGCCAGAAAACATGAAAGATCCTGGACAGATTAATTAATTAAAGCACAGAGGAGAGGGACAGCTCATGAGCAAAAACAAACCACACTAACACAGGGGAGGTGATGTTATGGGCCTGTATGGGTGCCTTGGAACAGGTCAATCAGTGTTCATTGATGGTGTGACTGCTGATAGAAACAGCAGGATGGATTGTGACATGTACAGGGCTAAAATTTCTCCTCAGATTTAGACAAATGCTGCAAAACTGATCAGACAGACTTTCACAAGGCAAAGAAATGAGATATTATTCAATGGCCAAGTCAGTCACCTGATCTCAATGTAACAGAGCAGGTTTGCAGTTCTTAAAAACAAAAACTGAATGCAGAGACCCACAAACAAGCAATAAGTGAACGTGGCTACGGTAAAGGCCTGACAGGGCATCACCACAACACCTGGGGATCTCCAGAGATTGTACCTCAGGTGGTCGTTGACTGCAAATGGTTTTCACCGAAGTATTCAAATTATGTTAGTTCAATTAAAACTGATCCTCTGAAAGTTTATTCATAAAGAGCTAAAAAAAAATACTTTTTAATCCTCTTGAATTTAAGCTGAAAGTCTGCACTTCAGTCACATCTGATTTGATTTAAATCCAAGGTGTTGGTGTACAGACAGGATTAGTTCATAAAATGTAAAAACAAGATGAAATACAACAAAAGTTATTTGTGACAGATGTTTGAAAACAAGGAACACAAACTGTTTTATTTCCAAGAAGAAATGCTGTTACATCGCCATTCACATGAAATCAGCCACATTTTGGCTTGAAGACATCAAACAAAGCAAAAATGGTGGTATTTTAAGTGAAGGATGGGACAATAAATGCATTGAATTCACTCAGACTGAGGCAAGATAACCAGTGTTTCGAAATCATCCAAAGACAAACTGTTATGCAATTAAAAAACTACAACATTCACAGAATCTATTTACATTAGGTACACGACTACCACAGCTACGCGTCTTGCATTGCTTCCAAAACATCAGGTTTATGTGTGTACCGACTTATTCAAAGATGACTTTATAATGCGGATTTAATGTGTTATGTTACAGGTTAATGCAAACAGGAGACAACACGGGTGATTTCTACCAAAAAAAACATTTAAAGTGCAACTACTGATGAGCTTTACCACATTAGTAACAGATTAGTAACACGTTATCTAGCACCCACCGAAAAATGACACCTGTTAAGACGTGATAGAGTTAAAGCTGTGCATCACCCAGCCTGGAACAGACACTTAGCTTACATTGTAAGGCTTAAAATGCTGGGTCGCAGAACATATCTGTATAGTTTCATTTTGCATAAGAGAGTTCAGTGAAGAATCGCTCAAAGTTAAACATAATTCAAATACATCTCGATACCCCACCTGAAAGTTGGTAATATTTAAAGATCATTCATTGCTGGAAAACATTGATATCAAAACTGATTCATTTCATGAATACATTCAGCAGGTCTCTTAATGCCATTTTATCATTTATATAAAAAAAAAATAAAAAAAAAAATCAGCCTTTCTCTACATTATGAAAGAAGTCCACTGAGTTCAGAAAAGAGCAGCAGTTATTATCCGTGACCCCGATCCTTTGGCTTTTTCAGACAGGCACATTTGGTGACACTTTCATTGACCCACGTGACTCGAGCAGAAAGCAGAGAAACTTCAAGTAACTCTGTGAAGATGATGCTAGAAAAAGATGCTGTATCCTTAGGTCATTTACACACATTAGTCTTTTACATCCAGATTCCCAGAACAAAGACTGCTTTATCCGACTGTGCCCATGTGAGAATAGCATAGAGGGCAGGTGGATGCCCCCCTTACCTGCATGGTCCCATGCAGCACCTTCACTTAAACCTAACAATGAGAAGGTGTCTGAAGCAAACCGCCTCCTGCCGTGTAGTACATGTGGGAAGAGACGACTTTCACAAAGGCTCCGTTCTGAGTCCAGAGTTCACGTGTGAAGACATCTTTAGTCATGAGTGAGATTTCAGTGTGAGACTCTCAGAGCGTAGATTAGTTTTTGTAGTGAAAGGACGTTAGTTACAACTATGCAAATTCTAGGTCAGGTTCCAGTTCTTTTTCTACGTCTATCCAGGACCGTTTCTTTGCGCTGGGGAAGTCCTTTCCTAAAGCACCGCGTGTTAAAGGCCTCGACGTCTTGGTAGTAGGGCTTTCAGTTGCCTTAGCGGAGGGACTGCATTTAAGTCTCTCAGAGCTGGATCTGAGGGGACTACTTGCAGGACGCTTAACTGGTGCCGACTTTCTTTTCGGAGGCCTTCCTCTGGGTCGTTTGACTGGCACAGGAATATCTGCTACTTTACCGACATTGCCTGCGAGGTCCTCAGCTTCCATCTTGGTCTCTTCCAAAGTAATTTTTTCACTTTGTTTCTCTTCAAGCAGCACAGATATTTCACCTTTGCTGACACATTTACTGGTCTCTTCTATCACACTACACTTTTCCTTTTCACCTACAGCAGTACTTGCAGGGTTCCTTCGAGGCCTGCCCCTGCCTCGACGGGCTTCTGGAAGGCTTGGATCGGCCTTGGACTTGACAGAACACACACGATTAAACTTCAAGCGGGCAGCTGGAAGAGTTGTGCTCATGCCTGCACCTGTGCTGCCCTCACTGTTGTTTTCTGTAGCTTTAAGATCCACTGAAGGCACAAACATTGGTTTGTTAATGGTGGCAAGCTCAGCCTGGGGGGAAATTACACCAGAACCCTTCGAATCGGAATCTGAAGATGCCGTTTTGCTCTCTAGGTTATGCCCGGTTTCTGAATCCAAAGGCGGGTCCGATGCAGATATGGTAGTGTCTGATGGCTCAATTAGCTTCATCTTAGCTGAAGAGCTAGCATCACCCTCCTCTTCATTTTCCCTGGGTTTCATGACCATGAGTGTATAGAAGCCTTGGCCAACTGTAAGATAAAAAAAGTACACAAACATATGCAATAATATTATAGTAACACATTTAAATGGAAGATAATTTAAATTGGGTGTATTAACTGATCAAAGTGCTTACTTGGTTTCAGACATGAGGGAAGTATGAGCCTGCCAGTCTTGGAGCGAATAAGAGGAAGAGCCAGAGGCTTTGGAGTGTGAACCTTGGTGCTGGTGTAGTTAGCTGTTGGGGATACAGGTGAGGCTCCTTCTTTGGCTGTGGGAACCTGAGGTGAAGCTTTACCGGGCGGGTCTTGAGACTGCTGATCTGTTTGGGAACTGGAAATGTGGGAACCAGTAGCCTGGTCTGGCTCTCCAGAAGCTTTCTGTTTGACTTCTAAGTTTGATGGAGACTTGTTTTCTTGGACTGAGGCCACATGGTCACCTTGCTCAATTTTCACCTGGGAACGTGGTGCAGCATTGACAACCTGGGCTGGAGAGGATACCAGCAGAGGCAGAAGTTTAGATATAGCTGTCTTTGCAGAGGATTCAGTTGGAGCTTTTCGCGGGAGAGGCTGGAGCAGGGTTATCATAGTTTTTAAATTGTGTGGAGTTGTGGCTGTGTTAGCCTGAGAAGGAGCCCTGAGGTCAGGCTGTACTGAAGATGAGGCTGTGGGATTAGACTGGGGAGCAGTGGCTTGTAGCAAAGCAGCTCTGGACTGTAGCAGGTGGGAAAAGAAAGGCGTCCACTTCACCGTCTTCTCTTTCCTTTTCTGTTTTTCGCACACCTCCATTAGTTTGTGCCTGACCACATTTTGAGACTTCCCTAAAAAAATTTTAATTGAAAAAAACAGAAAGAAAAACAAAACTTCAGCACAGGGAGTGAAGCATGCATGCACATATTACTTACTACATGTCTGTTAGTTGAAATGTCCTAAATGTTTTGGTCAGAAAATTAGTGACAACTGAGGAAAGCAGATCTGCTGGCGATCAAGTCTCTATGTTGACACAAGAGCAGGATGTCGTACACAAGTGCTGGATAGCAAGCTTTGAGTTATTCTCTATACAAACTCGGTGCATTCAAACAGTACAAAAACCAATACAGGGCAAGAAAAGGTGCATTAATACAGAGTGTACATACCAGACAACTGAGAGAGTCTCTCTACATAGCCCAACTGTATCTGCGTCAGCATCTTCTTTGTCTCTTCTAGATGTTTGGAGGTCCTAACCAGGCTCTGAATTTCTTTCAGGGCCTAAAAAACACAAAATGGCAAAAACGAGTGTTGACGGTGAGGCCAAAAATTCACACCTACAGATCAGTGAAAAAGCGATTGGCCCCCCTAGACCTAATAACTTGGTGGCCCAGCCTTAGCACAGCAACAACAATCAAGCGTTTGCAGTAATTGGCAATGAGTCTTTTACAGCGCTGTGGAGAAATTTTGGCCCACTCATCTTTGCAGAATTGTTGTAATTCAGCCACATTGGAGGGTTTTTGAGCATGAGTCGCCTTTTTAGGGTCATGCCACAGCATCTCAATCGGATTCAGGTCAGGACTTTGGCTCGGCCACTCCAAAGTCTCCATTTTGTCTTTCTTAAGTCAATCAGAGGTGGTATTGCTGGTGTGTTTTGGATCATTGTCCTACTGCAGAACCCATGTGCGCTTCAGCTTGAGGTCTCGAACAGCTGCCTGGACATTCTCCTTCAGGATGTTTTGGTTGACGGCAGAATTTATGGCTCCATTTACCACAGCAAGTCTTCTAGGTCCTTTTCTGAAATGCTGGATATAATGCTGGATACAATTGGATACACACCTTCCAAAGAGTTCAACTGATGTCTTATTCAATTCAATTCAATTCAATTTTATTTATATAGCGCCAAATCACAACAAAAGTCGCCTCAAGGCGCTTTATATTGTACAGTAGATAGCACAATAATAAATACAGTCCACAGAGTATTTTTCAAAAGTCTTGGGGATCATCAAGACGTTTCCCGGCAAAACTAAGATGACCCTTTATGTTTCTTTTACTCAGCAAAAGCTTGGATAAGTCGTCCCTGCGCTCTTGGAGTAATTTTGGTTGGCTGGCCATTCCTTGGAAGGTTTACCATTTGTGTATAATGGTTCTCACTGTGCTTCGCTGGAGTCCCACAGCTTTAGAAATGGCTTTCGAACCTTTTCCAGACTGCGAGATCTCAATTATTGCTCATTTGTTCCTGAACTTCCTTGGATCATGGCATGATGTCTGGCTTTTGAGGATCTTTTGGTCTTCTCCGCTTTGTCACACGGGTTCTATTTAAGTGATTTCATGATTAAGAACAGTTGTGGCAGTTATCAGGCCTGGGTGTGGCGAGAGGAATTGAACGCAGCCTTCCAAAGATGTGATTACCACAGTTATTTCTTGGGCCATGTAGGTTTACATTTTCCCCCCCCTTAATAATAATAATAAACACCTTTATTTAGAAATGGCATCTTGTGTTTACTTGTCTTATCTTTGTCTAATATTTAAATTTCTTTTGTGATCTAAAACATTTAAGTGTGAAAAACATACAAAAACAGAGAAAATCAGGAAGGGTGCAAACAAACAAATGTTTGACCTTTTAAACAAGTTTGAGTACAGATTAAAAGAGAACTTTCTTTTTGCTGAATATGGGCTACTAAAAACAAACAAACAAAAAACCAAAAAAAAACCCCTAAACTAAAAAGACTTCACTGTAAAACTGATCTTTAAAAATGTTTGAATAATGTAAAAACTAAAATGCAAGTGTGTCATATTTTCGGACAATTTGACCGAGTAAAATTAATTAACTAAATCGCCATATAATTTTTTCTCTGCAAGCTTCCTTTACTCTTATTTTTATTTGTGCTCTGTGACCTCATGTGCGGCCCATGTATTCCTTTCAGTTTATCAGACTGTAGTGGCTTCTGAATCTAAATGTGACAGTTGTGGGATTTGTTTTCTCATGTTGGTGGCATAAGATGAAGGGGACAGCCTGAGATCTGATCTTATGGTGTTTTCACACCTATGGCGTTCAGTGTGTTTACATCAAACTCTGGTTTGTTTCCCCCTTGTTGTGGTTGGACTGTGCACAGGTGTGAACACAGTAATCATGGTACTGTTCAAAATTAAACCCAGAGCAGTCAGTTTATGGTGTGAACGTGATCCAACTACCCAGGTGTACAGTACGGGGGGGGGCACGTAGCTTTGTAGTCTCGATGCAGGACGGTGCTACATATATATGCAAAGGTCTGTATGTGCTAGCAACAGTTTACAAGTTTACAAACTCGAACTGATTCATACCAGATGAAACAAACTATAGGTGTGAAAACACCCACATGTTTTTCCATTGAGAGGAACTCAAATTTAAATGTATCTTTAAAAGTTTTCAAGTATGTAGTCTGATGCAAATACTGTGGTAGTATCTGTGCCAACTTTCTGGCACTCTGCTGTCTTGGTTTGGTCACAAAATTTTTATTTGGATGCTTAATGAGAACATGACATTGTAATTGTGATAAAAAGTATTAAAAAGTAGTAGAAAGTGCACACAACCTTTAGTGGAATTACATTTTCCCATTAGTTTTCTTGGAGTTTCCACTTTAGCTAACCAGAAGGAAAAATGCAGTATGCAGAACTGACCAATGACAGGAGGCGGAGCCTGGGAGCTCTTGGGTCACTCCGTAGGACAGACTGGAGTTTATCGAAGAGGTTTCGCTGTTCCGATCTTCTCAGCCGTTCTAGCACTGTGTGGTTCTCGCGCCTCCTTTTGTTTTTTGTCTCACCACATTCATTTAGATCCTGGGGGAGACACAGTGAACACTCAAAACACACTATACATACTGCCTTATGATGCAAAGAACTGTGTTCCTACTATATCTAAATAAAGTGAGGGCAATTAAATATGACGGTCTAAGCTGGCGCTTGTCTTACCTGGGAGTCGAGTTCCAGAAATGATCCCAAATCTTCTCTGGAATCTCTAAATGATGATAAACAAATTTCAGCTTTGACAGTAAATAACAATTTTATGCTTTAATTTCAACATCCACATGTTAATTTTTTATTACCGTGATTGCAGTACTTCCTTGGAAACAGCTTTCTTCAGTTTAGCAATGGCCATCTGTTGTTTCGCTTCTTCTACAGTCTCAACATCCACCATCTCATCCTGAAGACATCATTCATGATGAGCTTTTTAAAACAATGTCAGGATTATGCAGACTACTTTTTCATATTTTCTAAAGCAATTTAGTGTTTTTATGATTAGAGTTAAAGATGAACCAATTTGAATTTTTGCACCCAGTTTCAATTTTACATGTATTTAAAGTTGGACTGATTTGTTTCTATGAGCTGACACCTGTTTTTTTCCTTTCCATTTATAATAAACCATTGTCAACTTACAGTTGATCTTCCATTAAAATAAATCACTAAGCACTAAAGAAAATAAAAAAATAAGTAAACTGTAATTCTCAAACTTACATCTTCATCTCCCTCTCCTTCACTGTCTGATGAGTAGGAGCTTGTGTCTTCTGAAGCGATGTCTAGGTTTGATTCTGCCTGCTTGCTGTTGGCCTCATCGCCCTCGTCTGATGGGATCTTCCCATCACAAACCAGCTCAGGGGAAGAGCTGGGCTCTGCTAATTTGCTGCTTAAAGAGCTCTTGACTGCGTTCACTGTGTCCACAGCAGGACACCCAGCTGCACTGTCTTTTTGTAACAGGACATCATTGTTCGCCATGTTTGATGCGTTTAGATGTCCTGACTGTTGTGCTGCTCCATCAGCTCCGGGCACTGGGAGCTGAATGAGGGTAAAGCCCCCGGGCAGGGAAACACCAGGTAGCTTCTGTCCTCCGGTGCCCTGGTTGGACGGAGGGCAGATCCTGAAAGAATAGGTTCCACTCTCTCCTAAAAAGCTGGGGCTTTTCAGTGATTGTGAGACGGTGAGGGAGACAGGTGAGGATGAGGAGCTGCTCTGGAAGGAAGTGTCTGAGTTGTGCTGGCCTGAGGAAAGTGATTGGACAGAGCTGATGTTGGATGATTTCTGTGACTGTTGCCCCAATGAGATGCGTCCCTTGCTCTGAAGGCATGGATGGAATAAGAGAACTGAAAAAAAAAAAAAAAAACTAGTTCAGCATGATGAGATGATAATATAAGGCTGTTCGATATAACGATATATATCGGATGACGATAGAAAAACGTCTATCGTTTCATTTTACGCTATCGTTTGTTTCGTGGTGTCGCAAAATAAACTGTTTACGGCAATATTTTTTCATTATTTTGATGGTCACTGTAGTGGCTATATTAATTTCCTAAAGTTCTCTCTTTCTCTTATATTTAATATAACCACACTACAGACGGACAAGCGCTTGTTTTTATGCGTTGTCGTTAGCAACAACGACGGTAAAACCACCTCGTGTCCGCTTGTTTATTTTCCACATAAACCTTTCACAATAAAGCTCAAGATCCTGTTGAGACTTTTCAAAATAAACTGAATCACGTGAAAGATGCAGAGTATTTACGGATGAGAAGCAAAAAAGAGCCGTCAGGTGCTAAAAAATAAACCTTAGACTCAAACGTTAGAACAGGCTTTTCCCCGCAGCACGCTGTGTAATAAATACTCACAAAGAAAACGGCGGCCGTTACAACTTGTGTCTAAAAATGTATCGTTTCATGCATCAGTTAAAACACTCACTCCAGGTACACGACGCCCAGCTGGAAACACTTCACGCAAGTCGAGCTGCCCGACATTCACAGAATTTACAGAAAATGTTACATTTTTGTGATTTATATCGTTATCGGACGATAGATGTCTTAATATCGGGATATGAGATTTTGGTCATATCGCACAGCCCTATGATAATATATACATTATTTTAATATAACTGTGTTTTTAGTGATACATGTTTACTTCTATTCTGTTTGATTAAGTTAATGTCACTTCTTGAGGTTCATCTACCTTCTATCAATTCTAATGCTTTAACAAATCATCTGGTCCTTACTACATCCTAAAATTATGTAAATACAACCCCAGATGACATCTTACACTGTCCTATTATTTATTTAACAAAAATTAAGGTAAGAAGGAAAAGCAATGTGTGAAAAACTAAGTCTAAAAAAGCCTAAGGACTCTTTTACTGCTTCAACGGAAACTGAGAGAAGAGGCCAGTTGCTGATAACCAAAGGCACTTTATTAACTGATCATCAGCAAGGTTGAGCACCTCTATAAAAGCAGAACGTTTGGTAGTTTGCAGGTCTAACATATTCACAATTCCAAGGAGGAAAGACATCAGCAATGACCTTAGAGAACCATCAGTCTCTGATGGCTTAAAAGACCATGACTCTACAGTGAGAATGATTATTTACAAGTAGAAAACATCAAAGACAGCTGTCAATCTTTGCAGGAGTAGATATCTCAGAAAAGTCACCCTAAGGTCAGACTGTGCAATGATCGGAGAAACTGCAAATAACCCAAGTAGTTCATGACAGTACAACAAATACTGAACAAGTATGGCTTGTTTGGGAGGGTTGTGGGGAGAAAGGATTTTCTCTCTAAAAAGAACATGGCAGCACAGCTCAAGTTTGTGAAGTTGCATCTGAACAAACCACAAGATTTAGGAACAATGGGAATGGAAAGATCAAAGTGGAGATGCTGATTGTCATAAACCACAGCACCACATTTAGCCTAAACCAAATACCAACTGTCAAGCACGGTGGTGTAGGGGTGGTAATTTGCTATTGTTTGCAGTGACATGACTAGGAATTGGAATCGAAAATCAGTTCTTGTAGAGAACTGGAAAATAGTGGATATGGACATTAATTTTATTTTTATTGCACAAAAGGATGAGGGAATGATGGTAAAGTGGAGACTGCTCCAGGACAGAAACAACTGCATCATGCTGTTAACTAGGGCTGCCACGATTAGTCGACTAGTCACGATTACGTCGACTATTAAAATCGTCGACGACTAATTTAATAGTCGACGCGTGGTTTGAAGCTTTGTACGCAGGAATAAGTAGTAGTATTTAAGAGTGTAATAACGGACTGAAACAGAAGATGGCAGCACTGCATGTACAAGGATGCCAGCTGCCGTTAAACCCGAAGAAGAAGAAACTGTGTCCCAGAATTCATAGCGCGCCCAGCGCAGTTGTCAACAATGGCGGCAGCTAGTTAGTTTTAATATTACTCTCATTATTCTTTCTGGGTCACAAAATAAACGTTTAACATATTTTCAGGTGAGAATGTAGCTGTGTAAACCTCAAATATCTGCTCAGTCTATCAAGACACCACATATTTTCAAAAGCGCTCCGACGTTTTCGGAGATGTCTGTTACCCACCAGCTCCATAGCGAGCCGGGTTTCTAGGCTCATTAGAGTCGGTGAGAACACCGGACTCGGCAAATCGTTTTCAAACTCACCGCTGTCTTTCGCTACTCAGGTTAAACATGATATAGAAATCACTTAGATAACTTAAAAATGATATTGTTTGGCTTTTTTTTTAGTATTTTATTTGTTCCTGAGTAAATTGGTTTGGGTGAGAAATAAAGTTATAGTTTTTGCACAGATGAATAAACGTCAAGCAGACAACTGATTATCAGAAGTGTGAGATGCTCGAGAATATACTCCGGTGTCCTGTTATATTTTAGATAGCAAGGAGCAGACGGCTGAGTTTATTAAACTTCACTGAAACAATCTGCAAATTTCATTAAAAGTGTAATAAACTATCATCTTGTCTTTATTTTTAGTTAGCACATACCTTAAACACTTCAAGCTGTAAGCTAATGATAGTTATATAAGAGCAGACGCATGCTGGTGCAATAAGCTGTACATTTTACATCCAATGGATGCATGATCTGATTAGTCGACTAATCGCAAAAATAATCGGTGACTAGTCGACTATCAAAATAATCGTTTGTGGCAGCCCTACTGTTAACACAACGTTGACTCTCCGCAACCACCTCCACAGACAGCATGCTAACACTAAGTTAGCCAAGAATCCAGAGTACGCTAAAGCTGAGTAAACGCTGACCCCAGAACAGCACCGTGATAAAGTCAGCCGTCATTTGCGGTGAAACCGCTGCTGAACTTCAACAGGCAACAAACTGATGACCTCAGTTTCTACTGGTTCATGTTTCTACAGTAGAATCACCATGACAACCGCTTTAAAATCTGTACGGGTTTTCATCTTTGACTTGTGCTGTCGGCTTTGTGTACATACCTAAATACTAAGAGAAAGATCACACTTGCCCTCATCGGGATAGGCACTTGTGTTGGTGTGTGGGGTTGTAGCCTGTATGTTTATATTTTTAAATGGCAATTATGAGACAGTGTGTTTCAGATCATCTTACAGAGTAACATGAAAGCAACGTAACGAGTAGTATAACGACTGTTTTTATCGTGGGTGTAATTAAGTAACATACTGCATTACTTTTAAGAAAAGTGTTCTGTGTAATATATGCAATAATTACTTTTCTTTAAAATAATGACACCAACACTGATCACAACAAATATCTCCAAAATTCACAAAGATTTGAACACTCAGCATGTAATTAATTTGCATGAATGTAATGTCTTTGGAACGCTGCTTAGAGATGGTGGTGACTCTCAAAGTGGAGCCAATGAGAATCAATAAGGAATCAGAATTGCTAAATTCTTATCAATTCCCATCTCTACACAGGACCTGAGTGCTTTGGAGTCACTGAGTCAACCCTGAACTTCTCTGTATACCAAAGTATTCCAGAGTCAAACGTGAGGCCATTTGTCTGACAGCTAAAACTCAGCCAAAACTGAGTCATGCAACAGGACAATGATCCCCAGCATTGCAATTTACAACAGAATGACTGAAAACAAAAGAATCAAGGTGTTGCGCTGACCCAGTCAAAGTCTAGACCTCAACAGGATTGGATCGCTGTGATGGGAACTTAAGAGAGCTGTGCATAAATGAATCCTGAACTGAAGCAACACTGTAAAAACAAGTCGGGTAAAAAATTCCTCCACATCAATGTGAGATACTGGTAGAGACACACAGAGATCAATTACTTCAAGTTCAAGTATGATGGGGTGTACTTAGCTTTTCACACACTTTTCTGCTATTCATGTGAGGTGTTATTTCAGAATTTTAGAGCCTGGTAAGAATCAAATGTTTTATTATGCACTAAATCTCAGAAAGAAAAGTGGCACACTTTTTTCACATGACTATACTAAAAACTGTTTCAGATTATGCTCAGCTATAACACGTGAAAAACCACATTTACTAAGAGCCTTTCCAAACAGACAGTCCTGCTTTTTAAGCGTCCTGTCCTTTAAGACGATGATAAAGATCGTGAATATCTTAAGCACGCAGTTACAAATTGCTTCACAGTTTGAATAAAAACAAACATCGTGCATATTATCTCCAATGGTTTATATGCACACACACTTACATGCAAGTATTCGGTGTGAATTACAGGAATGGGTGATGAACCAAGGAAAAGCTAAAATGAGTTTTCAGCAGTCAAAAGGCAAACCACTGATTTAACCGACTTGAGGGGTTAAGGAAGTGAGTTTCAAAATTTAGCCGCTACAACCTCAAAAGCACAGTCAGCTCTAGCACTGCTGCAGAAAAAGGACCTGAAGCATTTAAGGCTTTGTATGTGATTTTTAAATGAATTCTGATTTTCACTTGAAAGTCAGAAAAAGGGAAGGAAGAGCAGGAGATTCATAGGCAGCACATTTAGGATGTGGTAGTTTTGAATAAAGCAGATCAGGTATGTAAAACAAAGTGCCTCTGCTGTAGTCTAGCAACAGAGAGACAACCTTACCTGGTGACGGCGTTGGGGTCTTCAGATCAGTAGTTTTCCTTGCAGCAATATTTGGACTGACTAATGAGCTTGCAACTTTTACGGTCCCAGTCTTTGGAGTGCTGGTTTTATGTGCAGAGTCTGACTTCTGAGAATTTTTCTGAGGAATATCAACTGAAGCATTTAGTCGTCCTGTGACGTAGGCAGCAAGGCGGTTAGCTGGATGCAAAGATCCCATCTTTCCAAGCTGCAGTCTGGCCTGATTGTAGGATTTGCCGTTTACCTGCAGAGGAAGGAATGCATATGTATATTTTAGAAAGTATCTGTATATTTCAGCTGGTGTACCTCTGTCTTAGTTAGTCCTTAAATAGCCACAAACTGTTATCTTTTCCAAAGGATAAATCCAATTACTGAATGCAAATCTCATTTCCCCCCCCTTCAACATCCAAACCTCAGTGCAATTTTTTTCTAGTGACAATCTCTAATGGAGAATTTAAAAATTCCCAGGCACATGGATGTATTTGATCCAACTTTACAAAGCCCTTACCTGTATAAGTCCAGGTGCTTGGCAGCCAGCAGGTTTTCTCTCGGCTCTCAGCGTGCCAGCAGGCATCACTCCACTCAGAAAGGGTGTCACTCCAAACCACATCTGCGGCTCTTCGATTTGGCCATCTTCCTCCTCTGCATCAGTGTTCTCATCAAGGCCTTTACTGGTATGCATTTCCTCATCACTGTCACATTCATCATCATCATCACAATCACTGGCTTTTGATGGTTTGCTAATCTGCACCTATAAAAAAAAAAACAACAGTACAAAACTTTGTCATATTGGAAACTGTTGAGAACGCCGTACATCACGTCATCACACGAAAAAGCAACAAAGCAAAGAAAGTGAGGACAAATGTTCCAACAGTCAAAGGCAGGATTATTAGACACCCAACAGATAGCAGCCACTGAGGAAGCCACTGCAACATGGGAAGTGCCCAAACAGCAGTACCCACAAGGGCCAAATGAAGCCATCTTCCAAAGCTGGTCAAACTCCATAGATGCCGATGTTAAAATGTCCGACTTTAAAGCAGAATCAGTTCAATTCTATTTATATTGCACCAAATCACAACAACAGTCGCCCACTTAGCTCAGTGGAATTAGCAGGCGACCATATGCTGCATGACTGAGAGTGGCTGGCCCGGGTTCGAATCCGACATGTTTTCCCATCTCTCTCGCCCTCTGCTTTCCTGTCACTCTTCACTGTACCCTTTCAAATAAAACCGTAAAAAGGCCCAAAAAATAAATACATTTTTGTTTCTGTAGCTAACTACACCCAAACTGTAAAGACTGATTTTTTTTTTTCAACAACTCATCCATTTAAACAGCATTAAGGGTTCAAATTAGCATTATTATAGGCATGGTAAGGTGTAAGCAGACATAGCCTTCTGTAACTAGTAGCTGCACATACTATTTGTATTGCCTAATACAACTAAATACAACTGCTCCTGACTTTAGGCATCAAAACATGATTTCACAATCCCGTGGGTAACCCTTTCTAATAGTCTATACCCAAATCTTCAGTACCTGGTAGGTGACGATGGAGCCGCTGGGCTTCCGCATAATGATCTTGCTGATTGGCCGGATGCGGTAAGGACCAATGTAGAAACGTTGGGAAAGCTGATCATGATTCATCCGCTGACACAAAGCCTCCAGGATCATCCTCTGGTCGTTCTGCCACCGACACACTGACTGGATCTGTATTTGCTTCCTTGCTCCTACTTCACTACATGCAGTTTCCTGAGATGCGTTTTCACCTGGAGGTTACAGGGAAATATGTTTTTAAACAACTACAAACACCTTTAATATCCCGCTTCACTACAGTGCAGCTATTTTTCTTACCTGCTTTGTTAACAGTTGGTAAAGTGCTGTAGTACTTGTCAGTGGTTTTTTGTGGTTTTGTTGGGGCGTTTGGTGCAAAGATCTTGGGCTCTATGGTGACTTGAGGAGGAGGCTTGCTATTGAACTCTCTTACACGAGCACATGTCATCATGCTCTCCAAATATTTATACACTGGATCCTTATCTTCTTCCCGAATCTGCAATCAGGATTTGAGTCTCTTTTCAATGAGATTACAGGACAAATTGTAAACAAATACAAAGAAAAACTTCTTTCTTTTGTTTTTTGCAATTGATGAACTTAGCAATTATTAATATGGCAAAATAATCATCTTCAGCATCAGCAGTTTTAACTAGTGACTGAAAATTTAATAAAAAAAACCCCAAACAAAACAGCTGTTGAAAAGCAATTTTATTTTACCGGTTGTGGAAATAAACTGTTGCGTTTTTGGACCTTTGGTGTAACCACATAGAGGGGTGCAATTTTTGGAATAAAAACTGCTTCTGGATCCTCATCACTGCCGTTAGGCTTCCACAGTTTATTAGCATGCAAGCCTTGGCGAGGCTGGACCACGTGTTCCATATTAGTCATCGCTGGGGAGGGCAAAAAGTATCTCATTAACACTTGTGACCAAACTGAGCAAAGAAAGTCATGACTCTAAAAGACTGCGGTCAGAATCAGGGAAAAAATCTTCAACAACACACAAATGATACTGAAATAACTTGAACTCGATCTTACAGTAAACAGGATGTTCTTCGCTCTCCCCTGTGGACATCTGCTTAGTGATCTTGCGTTTGAAGCAGGCACAGCCAAACATGCATTCAGGCCGCCTGCAGTGGAGATGGTCTCTGTTCAGGTACTGCAGACTGGAACACACACAGCCGAGTCTGCAGAAGTCTTGACCACATTCAGGTCCAGCAACTCTATTTGGAGAAGGGGGTGCTTTCAAGATCTGGCTGGGCTGCATCTGATTAAAATGAGAAGTGAGAGACATGAAAAAGAGTTTGAAAAATCATTATGTGTGCTTTTCTTTTAATGTAACATCAGTTTTCTACCCCCTTTATATTTGATATTATAAAAGCTAGTGTGACTTTTAAAATCATCACTACAGAATGAAGTCATCACTGACATGCCAGCCCATGACATTCCTACACTTCCTGCAGAGGACACACATGCTACATACCTGTTTTGTCAGTACTACAGTCAGAGCAGCTGACAGCCTCTCTGTAGTCAGCTGTGTTCTGCTGAGGCCCTGGTTCAAAGTTGCCGTCTCCATTTCCAGCAGCTTGTGCTGGAACTTGGTGAGCCCCGAAGGTTTGTACATCGGCCCCTGGTTCTGACCAAAGCTCATCTCTGACAACCTGAGGAAGAAACATGAAATGAGCAGATAAGAATTGTTCATTAAAAAGATGTACTGATGTGAAGCAAAATCAAATTATAAACAGCTGTAGGAAAACAGTTACAGGACTAATTACAAAGCAAGGAATACTATGTATATGCCCGCCAATGTAGCGGGGAAAAGGGGGTTACACGATCAATAACTGCAGTCATTTTCACTGGATGTGGCTGGATTTAGATAACCCAAAAACTACAGTATGGGTGAGAAGGAAATGAGAATTATAACCTTTGATTGAAAAAAATAAAGTTGCATAACCACCCAAACAAACTGATAAAAAAAAGTGAATGGACTGAAAAAGTGCAAAATAATTTTATGACTCACAATGTAACATTTCGTTTTTTCCCCTCTTTCTATTAATTTTATTACTTATATTTCTATAAATACAATTTTAATTAAGATAATATGGATTCTACATTGTTTGAAAACAGGCTACTATAACGCAGTAGTTTTATGAAACTCAATAACAACTAATAAACAACTAGTGGAAAAAATACTGATAACTGCCAGTGCTACTTCTCGGTTGTTGCTACCCCTCCTAATAAGCCCCTTTTTCCATTAGTACCTACTCCGATCGACTCACCACGGTTCGCCACAGTTTTCAGGGTTTTCCATTAGGTCATAGTACCTGGTACCAAGTACTAAAATAGTACCTGCTCGGCCGGAGTTCCAAGTGAACCACGCAGGTACTAAAATGTGACATCGTCAGACTGCATGCCACCGATTGCCTGGTCAGTGGCATCATTCGATGAGTCATGAGAGTGTCGACCATACAAATTAGGTGGTACTTGATTGTCGAGTCGAGTTGTGGTGAGTCGATTCTAGTAGGTACTAATGGAAAAGTCCCAATCCTAGGTGACTTCCTTCTTTTTTTTTTTCCTTTTTTTAAATAGAAAAATTGACCTCTAACTTTGACCTTCAGGCCAAGGTCACAGAGATTCAAACTCCTCTGGGACTTTTAGTAGATTCACCTATGGTATGGTTTGAAAATCCTACGTAGACTAGTTCTTGAGTTATCCTGTTCACAAACTTGGGTGTCCACACCACCCACCCAACCGTCAGGGTGACAACAATATCCCATCGGCTTTTTACGGCTGAGGGGTAAAAAGCTTTTGGTGGATAAATTGAAGAATAATTTAAAGTGCATTAAAGTCACAAAAGAAAGTCCTGAGTGTGCAGGTGGAGAGTTGAAATTCACTTTAAGCTGGTACCAAGACAAATATGATAAAACTTGCATAAAACTTGCAGCTAGGTTTTGAAAAGCATCAACTAATTCTAAACCTGTACTGTAGTTACGTACAAAACACTGTACTTAACTACAGTAAATCAGTATACTTAGAAGGCTTTCATAAATACAAATACAAAAAGTCAGTATCAGTGATCATCATTTTTTCCATTTTGAAATGAAAAATCTTTGGTTTTGTTGTATCTATTTTACGAGAAATGTCACCTTAGAGGAATTATAAATTCTTACTATTGCAACAAAGTATCGATTCTCAACTCAAATAACCTTTAGCCACACCAGTAGCCAATCAAATTCAGAACACAAAAAATGTGATCAAATGTGACAAAATTTAACACATATCCTTACCTCTGTGAAACTCCCTGATTCTGGGTATTACTAGAACCACGAGCATCACTTGGATGCCTCAGCGAGGACGCAGCCTGGTATGTGAACTTAGCTCCTGCTTGATGGGGGGCTGCTGGCGTGGTCAGCGGAGGAGCAGGTGATGTCAGAGCAGAGTAGAGCAGTGGTTTGTGGGATAGGGGACAAGGCCTGTTGGCCCCCACTGGGAATTTCGAAGGAGCCTTTCGATGCTTGAGAACGCTGTCCAGGGTCTTTACATAGCTGGCGCTTTTAGCGGGCAGCTGATAGGACACCGAGCCCTCTGGGTTTGTAGAGAAAGCAGCGGCGCGCTCGCTGATTTGCTGAGCTTCGCTTTCCAAGTACTCATCCAACATGTTGCTGCAGAAGGCAGAGAGGTTCTTTTGTAATCCTTTTTGAGAGAAAGAAGAAAGAGACTTTAATTTATTGAGGAAGAATAATGAATCAGACACAAGTACTTTCAGCTGGTTTCAGCTCAGTTAATCTTTTGGTAATTAGAATGACTACACTAATCCCACGGCATGATAAAAGGAACACTGCAGGAACAATATGATGAGCAGCCCTTACCTTCACCGTTGGAAGAAGATGTTTCCTTGCCTTTTACGAACTTGTTTTTCCACCCCTTTATTTTCGTCATGTCACTTGTCTTTCCCGTTCTGGAGATGAAGGGTAGTGCCTCATCTGTGCAACAAACATAATGCCTTTAGTTACAGGTCACAGCACACTATTATATTTTAACAATGCCGGCCTGAGTTCTGCAGCAGAAACTCAAATTTTAATCAGAATTTGATGCCAATTTTATTCTCTTTGCTGAAGAGAAAATTGTACTCCTTCAAGTTCAGCTTCTTTTCTTATCTGACCACCCAAGATCCATCACCTAATCACTTCTGTCTTGACATTATGCAAAGGTTTAATGTGGCATGACTGACAAACTCATCAAGAAAGATCTGCAACCTCATATTACACACACCCTTTGAAAACCCACACAATAAATCTCAACCCCTAAAAAAGAATCTGAGATTTCCAACTAGCTGTTCGGTCTCTGCGTCATAGCAGCCGACGTCACCAGTGATGGCTGTCGTCACTTTGGCTTGAATGTTCGAAGCTAGTGAAGGGTACAGAGGATGTTTAAAATTCCAGTCAGTACCCGACTCCTTATTACAGGAGTACCGATAAGCACCCGGGGAAATGGTGCTTTTTGTATTTTTGTGAGTTTAATTCATTCCAATAAAGCTGTTAAAACAACCTCTTACAATGACGCTGCATGTGATCACGTCTAAAGTTCTTTACTTTACTGGAAAGAAACAGAAAAGCAGCTAAATTCAACACACCAAATCTTAAGGCCACACTCAGTATTTTAAAAATAGATCTCTAGTTAAGACTGGGAGACTTTCCATGCTTCGGTTTTCAATACGTTACTAAATTCTCCTAATAAGTGACCAGCAGCACTAAGCGCTTCACCAGTGTATTGCAATCAGACACGTGAATCAAACTTGCTTTAAATCGAAGGATACAGCCATCCATGGCACACCAATTCCCAAAGTTAGTCAATATGAACTGAGTTAGTCTGCTTTGAAGCTAGTGCAAGCTTTCCTAAAAGGCGTGAAGCTCTTTCACGCGATTCAGTTTATTTTGAAAAGTCTCAACAGGATCTTGAGCTTTATTGTGAAAGGTTTATGTGGAACATAAACAAGTGGACACGCGATGGTGTTACCGTCGTTGTTGCTAACCACAACGCATAAAAACAGGCACTTGTCCGTCCGTAGTGTGGTTATATTAAATATAAGAGAAAGAGAGAACTTTAAGAAAGTAATATAGCCACTACAGTGACCATCAAAACGGTAAAAAAATATTGCCGTAAACAGTTTATTTTGCGACACCACGAAACAAACGATAGTGTAAAATGAAACGATAGACGTTTTTATATCGTCATCCGATATATATCGTTATACTGAACAGCCCTAAAAGACTCTATAATAAAAGATAGAAACCTGGAACAATTAGATGTTGTCTTATGAGCAAGCACTTGGCGAAAGTGGGAAGGAAAAACTCCCTTTAAACAGGAAGAAACTCCGGCAGAACCAGGCTCAGAGAGGGACAGCTGTCTGCCGTAACCGGTTCGGGGGTGAGGAGAGGAGCACAGCACATTAAAAAATTTAAAACCCCTTTAAAAGCCTGATTTACACTAAAATAACATACAATAAACGGGTTCCTGAAAACATACTGCAAAACGCATTCAGAGTTTTTACATGAAATAACCCAACAGCAACTAATCGTCCAATCACAGTTCCAGAAATCAGCAGTTTCCAAAAGTTTGACAGAAGACTTAAAAACAGTCACAGCGGATCAGGTCATCTGGGAGGTCATTCCAGAGTTTTGGTACAACAACAGCAAAGCCATGAGCTTCCTTTGGAATAAGCTTTAACTGTGGGATGAGCAGGAGCTATCGAGAGGCGGGCCTTAATGACCTTTTAAATATTTCTATCACTTTTTAAGACTGGATTCTGTCATGCAGAGGGAGCCAGTGCAAAACTGCTAAAACTGGAGTAATAAGATCTCTCTTTTTCCAGTCAAGAATCTGGCTGCAGCATTTTGGACTAATTGTAAATGGGCAAGAGATGATTGACTAACTCCGGCATACAGTGCATTACAGTAGTTCAGTTCAGTTCAGTTAAGATGAAGCAAAGGAATGTATAACTTTTACAATATCAGAAGATTTTTTAAAAAATGTGTCTGGAAGAAACTGCTCTCGACCACTGCACTTGTCACATTACTATCAGCCTACAGACACCTTACCAAACATGCACAAACCTGCTGAGCATGAAGTTTAGATGAAATATTATGAATGGGCTGTACCATTTAAAGCACTTTTCCGACAGTCTCACGTTGATTAGTTTTCTGCAATACTTGGACTACATAAAACAAGTAAAACTCAACAAAAGTTTACCTATTCTGTGTCCACCTATTTTCTTACTATGACCACAGCATACGACAAATTGCTCATAAGATATTGTGCAAAAGAAGCAATCGAAGGACCTCGATCAAACATGCACAAACCGTCAAAGATTCAGCCCAACTTACCACCAGGAGACACAGTGGTGGTCTTGCTGTGTTCTGGAGGTGGTAGTGGGAGGGAAACACCCAAATACTGCAGGTCAATGGACATAGTGAGGTCTAAGGAACTCAACTTCAAGCCCACTGAGAGAAACGGCAAAAACAGTGAGAGTGTTTTGGGTTGGTTTTCTTGTGCTTTAGTTTATTTTATAAAACTTTTGTAACTACTTGACAGACTATGCGCATTGTATACTCACCCTCCTGCAAGACAGGATGGATAACTTGTCTGTGTTTGTGGACTCTGAGCTCATTCAGCAGCGCAGTCTCGAGACGAGCCATCTTCTCCTCATCGGTCTCTGGATTCACGTCCACTGTCAACACCACAGATACAATTTTAGATTCGGGCAAACAACATTAAAAATGTAGATCACAGATTCCAAAATAATATTTAAAGAAAAACTGGGTTTTAATAAAAAAGGCACAAAAATATTTATTCCATAGTTTAATCAACTGAAGAAAAGGAAAGAAAGAAAGAAAGAAAATCCTCACATTGGTCGTTTGTTTGTGTCGGTGGTGCCGGGGTTGTTAGGGAAGCTGGAGATGCTGACGATGAGGTACTGACCATCTTGTTCCTGACATGAACCTCAAGAGCTTGCTGTGACATAAAAGAGCATTAAAGCTTAAAGATTTATTTGATACCAGGTGGAATGTTGAAGGAACCACCCCTCCCTTTATTAAATGAAACTACACCCTCTGGAGACATGCCGATGTGCTCCGAGCATCCAATGCAATCACTTTCAGTGTTTTACCTTTGAGGTGAACGACACAAACAGCAGGCCTTCTATATCATCCATCTCCGGTTGCATAGCGCCTGTCAGTGATGGGCTGTGGACGACTGTGGAGGAGGCTGCTGCAGTTTTACACTCTCTTCCCCGGGAATTTGCCCAACGTCTGTTCATCCTCTTCCTCCTCTTACAGAATCGAGGTGATGATCCAGGGGTAGATGTTGAGGAATTAGCAGTCACAGATCTTGCTTTAGATGACATCCATACTTTTAAGCCCTGCTGCACCTCAGGGGCTACACTGGTGGCAGCGCTTTCTTGCTTGGGTGCAACAAGCACAAGTTCACCAAGAGCATGTTTGCCTCTTATGCAGGGGACATATGGTTCATCTTTTCTAGCAGGTTTAGACATTATGGGCTTCAGTACCAATCGGGTCTCTTGCACATTTGATAGAGACGCAGAGTCATTTTGACTGTTTGCACTGTAAGACACATAAAAGTTAATATTGGTTATTGACACCAAACAAGTGGATTTAATCATGATCTCAGTGCAAAATCCTTTCATTTGAGATGGAGCAGCATGTGGCAGTGGCATTTTAATAAGCTATTTCCAGCTGTTTAACTGGCAATTTCACAAATTCCTACACCTAATGAGGCAGTCAAGTAAGAAATTAATAATGCATGCAATCCAATACAAACAGCTTGCAAAAATGTTCTGATTATTATACTTTTATATTGAATTCAGACAACTGCAATATTTGTATTATTATATGAAGTATTCCCTCAATTAAATTTGAAGAGGTGCAAAATAAATGAATCAGAACTTGTGCAAATATTCTGAGTTTATACGCTGCAGTCGTTTTTTGCAGCGATTCACCGCGTGCTGTTCCACTGTGGTGTATTCTATGTAACACACACACTATCAGTTTATAGACTCATCGGCGACTTCATTGGGTGAACCTGCTCAGTAACACAAACAGCTAAACAGCCAATTGCATGGCAGGCATGTGGAAATGGTCAAGTCTACCCACTGGAAGTTCAAACCAAGCGTCAGAATGGGGAAGAAAAGTGACTTTGACTTTGAATGTGGCATGGTTGTTGGTGCCAGAATGGCTGGTTTGAGTATTTCAGAAAATACTGACCTACAGAGAATTTCCCCACATCTCTAACTCTAGGATTTATAGAGACTGGCCCAAAAAAGAGAAAATAATCCAGTGAGTGTCAGCTCTATGGGTAGAAAATGCCTCAATGATGTCAAAGGTCAGAGGAGAATGGAAAGACTGCTTTAAACTGACAGGAAGCCAACATGCAGAAGAGCATCACTGAATGCATGACATGTCAAACCTTGAAGCACAACACACTGACTGCCAACTGGACACTAGAAGCCCAGAAAAACATTGCCTGGTCTGATAATTGTCACCGCTCCTGATGGTGGTGTAACGGTCTGGGGATTTTTTTTCTGAGCAGAGCAGGGCCGCCGTAGGTCACAAATCATCTCAGACTAGTTTCTTGAACATGACAGTGAGTTCACTGTAATTCAGTGGACTCAGCAATGACCAGATCGCAATCCAGCAGAGCAAATTTGGGTGGATGTGCAGCAGATAAATCTGCAGCAACTATTAGCCCTTTTCCACTAGCACCTACTAGGCTTGACACGGCTCGACTCGACTCTGTTTTGGTTGTTTTCCATTACATTTGAGTACCATCTAATGTGCGTGTGGTCGTTGCAGCAATGCGGCCAAAAGTCCCATGATGTCATTTGTATGCTACACGAATGCCACTACAAAGGAGGACGTTGAAGCAATGGCATACCCGCTGTTTGGTGTATGTCTTTTTGGCAGACTTAGGAACCAGGGTGTTTTTTGTGTAGCCATTTCCCTCATTGTCAAGTTTAAAAAAATAATGGTTTGCATTTTCATGAAGGAGACACCCTCATGACTCACTGAACAATGTCACTGACGGGCCAGCTGGTTGCATGCAGTCTGTTGACGTCATATTTTTAATCACCTCAGACTGCTCGGATCCCCGGCAGAGTAGGTACTAAAAAAAATATACCTGGTACTAGATGCTAGCACCTAATGAAAAACCCCAAAAAACAAGTTGAGGTGTGCCAAGCCGAACCGACCCGAGTAGGTACTAGTAGAAAGGGGCTATACGTGATACCATCATGCCAATTTCTGAGACCAGACCAAAATTTCTGAGGAATGTTTCCAGTACCTTGCTGCCATGAAGAATTAAGGCAGTTCTGAAGGATAAAGGGAGTCCAACCCAGTACTAACAAAGTGTAACTAACAAAGCGGTTGGTCAGCTTAGTTGTTTTTTTAAGTGATCCGTTTGATCATGTAGGATTTCTGGATGTTCAGTTACTCCTGCACTTATAATTACCTAGACTCCATCACAACAACACAAAAGTATAACACTTACATAAAAGTATAACAGTTAGTAACAGCGTGTCAATACAAAAAACACATTTCTCACTTTTTTGGTGTGACAATACAGCAATTTGCCAATGTTAAAACAAAGGAAGAAACAACACAAAACCCACCTCAGATCCAGTACCTCCTCCTGGTTTTCACTGGGTTTGGTGGGTTCGATCACAGTGGGCTGGTATTCCGTCTTCACAATAGCTTGAGCCTCTCTAGCGATTCTGTTCAGACGGGGGTTGTTCCCGTCCTCCCTAAAGCCCTTTGCAAATGGGTTGTGATTAATTTTCAGCTGGGTAATCCGAAAGTTCTGATACGTCGTCACAGCCATAAATTCAGTTTGTGGAAAAGTAAAGGTCATGCTTTCATGTCCCATAACTACAGGCTTGTCAGCTGTGGGCATGCCTCCATCGGGAACAGGTATTATGTGAAGACTAGGAATGTAGCGATGCATGGAGTGTAAGACTATATGACCATCCTGGTCTTGGGAGTTATTGGTCAGTTTGAGCTTGTAGAAGGACACCAAGCTGTTCATCCAATCTGAGCCGCGACAGGGTGAGTAATGGTGTAAAAATGCTCGGATCAGACCTTGGTTTTGATATTCTGCTCGCCCGGTGACTTCCCATCTGGATGCACTCCAGCGGTACCTGTGCTGACCCGATGGGACTATGGACAGGACCAGACTGTACTGCTGATTGGGATCCAGGCCAGTCAAGCGGTATCGGCAGTATGGGAACATGCGTCGGCCCTGCTTAGTGAGAATCATCTCGGTCCCACACTTGTAGAACTGCTTCCACACGTTGTTGTTTTCCAAAACGACACTGACACCTTTGAAGGTCAGCACCGCAGGAAAGTCTTTTTCCATGTCCGTGTTGCCAAATGTGGTCGCGGGCAACGCAGATGACCATGGTGTTGATTCAGGCATACTGACAATGCTTGTTTTCGTGCACGTTAGGGAATCTGATGCGGATGTTATATGCAAGGCTTCTGGGCTTTTTTCAACAGTTCCTTCTAAGGTAGAAGCTGATGTTACTGCAGATTTAGCCGGGCTAGCTTCAGCAGGTGAAGAAACAGCAGCGCTGGAATCATTACTCGCCATGGAGACAGCTTTGCTCTCAATCACTGTCTCACTAGTGAAATTAGGTCTTGTCAAGGTTAGGAACGGAGGAGCTGAAGAAGCAATGGAAGCAGGAGGAGCAGAGAAGGGCGCATTAAGCAAGGTGCCCTTCTCACCTTCCACTGCCTGGTTTTCCTCCATGGGTGGGAGCTCAGAGTCTAAGGCGGACATCACCGGTGGCTCTGATCATCACACTGCATGAGACACCTGACACACAAACAAAAAAAGACAGCATTATTTGTACGCTATAACAGCGTTCAGAGGTACAACATGCATTACACTGATACAATCTAACCAGCAGAATTTAATTTTAAAGACAGAAAAACAAAATGAAGAACAAATATAATATAAACAATGATCAGAGAGGATGCAATTAGAACTCATCCAAGTAGAACAAACAGTGGCAGGAAGGAAAGAGGAGCCTGGAAAGCTGCACCCATAAATGTATAGACTTTGGATTCAGAAATGATTACAACCAAAACGTGCCGATCAACTCAGAGACGGCTAAAAATTTGTGTTTACTTAAATAAACCAAACAGGGATGCACCGATGCATCTAAAGAGCAGTGGTTTTTGCTCTTGTTGACTGATATCTGACTGATACTTGAAAAAAGAAGACATTAACCAATGGCAGTTGCCGATGTTTATCTGCTGTGCCTCATCAATTTTGTCCCTAAAAATGTTCAAAGATGGCCTGATGGAGAGATAAAAGACTCGTAAAGTGTTCAGCTACTTTATTATTGTGACGATGTGTTTGTTTACCATACACAAAATGGTGAAGTACACAATAATAACAACAACAAAATATACTGGTGTTCACCTCAGCAGATCTCTGTTCAGCGCTACTGAGAATTGGCTAATCGCTATAGGGTGATGCAACAGTAAGTGTTACAAATGACAAGTCCAGCATATACTGGGCTGCTTAAAGACACAGGCATTATTCAAGGCGCTGACACAAGTACTGTGAAATCAAATGAAGACTCAAGATGAATGTAGCTCATCTTAAGTGTAAAGACTTGATATCGTGTCAAAATTAAATGATCTCCGGCGACTAGTTTCTGTGACTGCCGGCTGTTTGAATGTTTTGTAAGCAAACCAGACCAAATTTCAAGACATCTGATCTGCACGAATCATAAAAACGTCCCTTTGTGTTCATCAGGACGAAACTGTAAAAATAACAAAATCAGTGATCAAGAGATTTTTTTTGTTTTGTTTTTCAGAAAGGCACATCCTGTCCCCAAATTCCCTGAAAAATAAATTAGAAACTTAATGGGGGGGACATAATTTATGTACAACCTTGGGCTATGTGTGCTGCTCTGATGATCTCTGGGCATTTTTTTAATTTATTTATTTTGGTTGAAAATGTAAAACTACATTTAAAAGACCTGCTCTGTCTCTAAAACTGAAGTAAAACTCGTATATTTCTACATTTTAACAGAGTAATAAGATTATTTTAAACTATATGTTAAATGCTCCTACGCAAGAACCCCTGAAGCCACCATCACACCATACAAGACCAATACTACAAATATAAACAATCAAAAGGCGCTCTCAGATCATTTCAACAATTTCTCGTGGCCCTGTGGGGAAAAGTGGACTTTGCCTTGCTGGAGACCACTTCGGTATGACTGACCAATGGGCTTCCAGCACAGGACACGGCCGAAAAAACAGGCCTACATTTTAAACAAGGATGAACCACGAACACCGTTTTGTACATTGAAAGCCAAGAGAAATGATCTTGGTAAACGGCACACCAGAAACTATAAAGGTAACCCCTTTTTGTTGTTGTCCTAACCCCCCTGCTCTAATTTCCTAATCACATTGTCACGCCGACACACGGATGCTTCAAGTCTAAAGGTGTTAAACGCCACAACGAGAGCCTAAAACGGCTTATCACCTCCATGTTTACAATATAAACTCCCAGCGTCACTCCCGTATAACTATTTCCCTCCCTGCAATAAGAAGCGACGTTAAGAATTTAAGTTGTTAAACCAGCAGCTCTTTCTTCCTCACACACCGCGGAGAAGGAAGGCCGCCCGCTCCACCACTCACCAAGTTGGAAAAGTTGCAGGTTTCACTAAAGCCTCACCTTTCAGCGTCGCTTCGGTACCTCGTGGCCGACCGCAGCGAGGCAACAGTAACGTTCAGCGGCGAAGCTCCAACTGTTGCACGTCGCCGTCGCCGTTAAAAGGGCCTCGGAGAATCCCTCGAACATAAACACAAACTGGCAAATGGAGGCCGAGAGCCACGCCACTGTGCTCACATCTACCGACCCGAGTGTGCACGCAGTGGAGCCAAAGCGCATGCACACTATCACCCCCACCTCCACCCACCACCCCCCTCTTCAATGGCGCGTGATTCCCGGCCCGCCAGCGCGAGGGAAGCGGGAGTCCGCCATCCAGGAGATATACATAAATATTTCGTTTCTCTCTCGCTCGTTCTCACCTCGAGCGCGGTCCGCGCGCCGGTAAGGACAACTCTCTGCAAGTTTGCGCGAAAATGTTTAGGATGTGTGATTCGCGCACTGAGAGCAAAGGCGTGACACTTTCTCTCTCTTCCTGTCTGTTTCCTTGACTTCTTCTACCTTTTTCGATCACACTTCCATTCTCACCCTCTCTCAGCCCACACATACACACACACTGTCCTCTCTGCCCCCCTCTCTCTCTCTCTCTCTCTCTCACACACACACACACACATCCGTGCTTTCGAGCTGTGACGTAACACGTTCACCATGGTGGTAGAGATCCAGTAGCCAATGCGCAAGCTCCCAATGGACAACCGGCCAGTTGTTTCATCACGGTGGCAAACGTACGAAAAAAACAAATGAACACTGAAAGTCATTTTGTATCTTTGGAGACATGGCGCTGTTTCCTTGTGATAATGTATCAACATTAATATGTGCACCTGAAATCAGTAGCTCATAAACTATTAACTGATTGACCTTGTCTACGAAAGAGAGCAAGGTTGATTGGCTTTGTTTACGGGACAAGATGGCGGCCAGGAGTTGAAGTTAAGAATAAATATTTGGACAAAAAATAGCATCTTGAATTTGCACGTATTGAATTGTAAAAAATAATTTTAAAAAGCTGGAAGAAGACCGTTGGACCCTATTGGGTCGCTAATATTTTTAACAAACGCTCTTGATCGAAGCATAAAGTAATCTAATTTACAGGCTAGGCCTAAACTACCATACCGGAAGTGTAATCCTAGCTTATCCAGCAACCCCAGTAATAAAAATGTAATAAAAAGCTCCATAATAATAGCGAGATGGCATTCAGTGACTGAATTTTAGCCACGTGAAAATCTCAAAAACCTCCACAGTTCCTCCACTATCTTTAGGCAGCTGGGCCATATAGGCTAGACCTAGCCTACTGTGCTCTGCATATGTTGTCTATATGTGCAGTTTGTGTAAATTGCACGCCCTAAATTAAGTGCTGTTAAGCCAGCCTACCTTAGAAAGGCGTAGGGAAAACATGGGAAACCAAAGGCAACCCTCTAGCCCAACAAAATCAACATGAACTCAACTGATTTAGCACACAATGCATATGTGAGTTGTGTACTTCTGTTTAGTACCAAAAGAGAAAAACAAAAACAAATGCAAAGGTGTTTTGATATCTGCCACATTTTTTGATCAGTAGAAGGTGTGAGAGCCAGTAAATCTAGTGATGTATGTGACTGAATAAATAAATAAAAGTGTTCAGTTATTACCGCAATGATAAGGCATAACAACGCAGAAATATGACACTTGTATAAACATATAATAGATAATACCACAAACCAATGAGGAAAAAACACGTTCATTTTTCTCATTCTGATATTTTTCTAAACTGATATTACATAAGTTTAATTAAACATGAACCATACAAAACTTACCTCCGCTCTACAGATGTTAACACTGCGGATAGCTAAGTATAAAATTAGTACTAAATCACATTTTCAGTCTGGCTCTGCAGGATCTCTGCTTTTCACTTGTGGCTTCAAAACAACAACCTAATAACACAACAACACAAAAGAAAAGAACGACTCTCATTCAGATCATCGGCTACGCAAGCTTGTGATTTAAAAGCCCGTGTGGGTTAAAAGAAGAAGAAGAGAAGAATCAGTGATTATGGTATGAGAAGTATTGAGCGAACGGGGCGGTCAAACAAGGAAGTGGGTGAAAAACGGCTCACAGGCGACGACCCATCTTTTGTGTTCCACGTGGAACTCTCGTGGTGATGTTCCGCGTGTCCAGTCAATTCGAGATCACGTGCACTTATTTTGTGTGCGACAAATGAAAACTTCAGGTACACGCAAAAATGAGACTGTATTCACAAATAGTTCACACAAAGGCACAACTGAGAGCGAAATCTCCCACGCGAGGTCGTGCACGGACTCGTGAAATGACTTTAACATTGCAAAGTGCTTCGCCACCAACCACAAGTGCCCTGCAAATATACAGTTTATTACACATTAAACATAAGGCAGTGGGTTGATCAGTGGGGTGAAATCAAATCAAAGGTTTATAATAAGTGCACATGTAAAGATGCCTCCGTGTATCGGGACACGTTTAAAGGGGGCGACATTCATATTTTTATTTTAATTAGCGGTTAATTATTTTCCACATTGTGCATAAAAAATGCCCACGCTGCTCTAATCTCGTGACACCTGAAAAACAAGTATCAAATGGGTCTTTAAAAAAAAGAAAGTAAATCAGCATGCAGCGTTAGCCTCCAAATTTCTATGTATGTCACTGATGTGTAATCAGCAGTGGCAGCACAGACAATTACCAGAGCACAGGTTCTTACGGCTTTTGTGAGTTCTGTCACGACTATCAAACCCACATTAAAATTACTTTGAAACGGCAAAATATTTACGTCTAAATCAAGATTGCAGACCCTGTGATCCATATTTGTCAGGGTTACGTTAAAGGTCCAAATTAAGTCAATGGGTTTAAGTGGGGGGGTTGGAAAATGTAAAAGGTCACATATGTTGTATAATCCTATTATATAATAATAAAATTAGAGTATAGTATTAGTGTTATTTCACAACTAGGTTAAATTGGTCACTATGAGTAATATGTGACCTATGTACTATGTATAACAACTTTCACTTTCACTGGGAGACTGATTTTTATTTTTTTAAAACTGATATCACAAATCAAGCTATGCTCATAGTGTAGTATTTATGGTTTATAAACATGCAATGACAGGTTGGGCTGACTGCAGCTGTCTTTGTGCGAGATGGTATGAGGCACAGAATTGCTCCTTCACTCAACCTATTGTACTGTAAATACAGGCCACGCTGCTTTGAGCACAAGACTAATGGCCATATACAAACACAGCTGCCATGTGCTCAATTGCACTGAAAAATAAGACAGTTTATCAGCTAGCATTTTTCCAAGGAATGATGGTCCTTTTGTACTTTTACCATAAAAAACATTTGCTGTGAAGACAATTCAAAGTATGCATCACTGAGAATGATAAGTACTCTTTTAATCTACATCACACTGAAATGACAAAACATAACAAAGGAATGCTTTCATTTTTATATTAGATGTAAATGCAGACTGTAAGACAATGCTCTATGGATTTAGTGATACAAGTTTCTAAATTATCACCCTCTTCTTTCTGTGAACTTGCTAAGTTTGTTAGCCTAATATTGTCACATTGTCACATTTATCAAAATGAGATGTAAATGCAGTTTGTTTCTGCTTATAACATTCTTACAGAAAAAGAAGACCTCAATTTCAACAAGTCAGAAACAAGTGTGCTGTAAAGAAAAGCTTTAAAGGTACATTGTGTAAAATCCCACCACTAGATGTCAGTAGATTGCCGATTGTGGTCAATTGGGTACTGTTTTCTTACCCCTCCCAATTCAAGTGCATGATCCTAACTATGGTGGTCAAAGTGGGACAAATACTCAAACATGCATATATTGTTAGATTCAAACTGTTTATCAGAGGGAAAGTGTGATTTTTAGCACACTCGAGCCTAACATTAGCTGGCAGAGTGTTAGCTTTTAAACAGCTGTTGTTGTTGTTTATCTGGCTCGTGCGAATATGGGAGGGTCACATGTCTGGTCTGCTTAACAATAAGTAATGAGTGACAATATTGGGAATAAATAAGGATTTTTATTTTGTTAGAGGCCTGACTTCAGTTTAGGAGACAAGGCTTGAGGTGAGGAGGAAGGAGGAGGAGAGAGAGAGCAGTGGTGAAGGAGGAGAAAGACATAATGACAAAGAGATGATGGAAAATATATGTACACAAATGTTAAATGTTCATATATAGTTTAATCTTTAAACTAAAAGTATCTATGGCATACTATATATTTTGCCAGTCTCTGCGGTGGAGCAGTGATGTCCATCATAATTCTAAGTTTATGAGAAGGCTTTATTTTTTTTACAGGAAGTAATTACACACGATCAATGTACTATATTCAAGAGTACAACATTTTCTTTCTTCTATTAAATAACTTCAACAAAATCACTTACTGTACCTTTAAATTATCCTTTTTTACAGCTGTGGAGAGGGATCATGTTATGCCCTATCATGTACATGTATGGAGAAATGGATGTATAAGATATTGTGATAAAGAACTGAACTTCAGACCAGAAAAGGAATTCATATGGGTTAAAAGCCAACTGAAAAATCAGGTAGATAGTCCAGTCCACCTGGAACAATCCCATGGCTCCCAGTACAGCTATCGTGCTCCACTGGATCTTTGTATCTTTACTCTTCCTGCTGAACTGACTTGACCCAGTCTCGTTAACCGCTGGTGTCACTGTCTTCCTTTGGCTCAGCAGCACTGCGAGGATGAGGCAGCTGGTGACTGTGACGATAATCAGAGGCAGCAGGTGACACAAGACGATGAACAGGTATTTGTATATGCTGTTGAACACTGGACAATGATTTTGAGTGCAGTGAAAGAAGTCTGGAGGGCACATGCTGCTGTTTCTTGTGACGTTTTCCGCTTTGCTCTCCTGGTCGATGACAAACATCGGAACACTGAGCAGCACGGAGAGCATCACAGAAATGCCGCTCACCATCCAGGCTGATCTGATATTATCCAGGAAGAGTGGGAAGTTGACCCTCGTGTTTACATCTCTCAGCTTCTGGTAGCGAAAGATACAGATGAGGACAGTGAAGAAGATGCTGTTAATTTCACCAATGACAGTCATGAACTCCAGTAAATAACACGACCAAGTGCCCGTGGCGGTGGAGGAAGTCTGAAGGATGATTATGTCATAGATATTTGTGATGACAATCTCCCACAAGTTGGCTGCAGCGAGTCCAAAGAGAAATATCTCAAAAGATTTAATGTGGAAGAAATTAATCTTGATGATGGAAGCGATGAGAATTGTGTTACCCATAAGACCTACGGAAGAAAACACCAGTCTCAAGCCCAGGAGGTTGACAGAAAGCTCAGCCATTGTGAGTAAAAATCAGACTTTCCTGAATGGTTGTAAAAGAGTCTCCGGTTTGCTGCATCACTGACTAGATGCAGGTGTCATTACATTCTCAGAGATGGTATGAATCTAGAAAGGTGATTGGCTGCGCTCATTACACAGTAAGGGGAAAAAAATAAGGTGGGGTCGTGGATAACAATGAAGGCTGGGAGTCATTAAAGTTTTACCTCTGAGCCTTTCAAAGCTTCATCTTGAGACCGCATACTGTGTGCATGTGACGTTTTATTTGTTTTCACTGGCTGACATCATCCACTGCGGATACAAGAGTTCATTTACAGGTTTTGACAACACATTTTCCCACTTTGGATTTGTTGTTTTATTCTGTGGTTTAACTGGCGCACTGTGTTTTTACTCCCAGTACACCAACTTAATTACATCTTAATAAGAGGATTATTTAGAAAATGCTGAAGGATATAACCATTTCATAGGAATAATCTCAATGGGCTCTTCACTTAAAGAAAACCAATAAATATAATATCAGACCACAGGTTGAAGTATAATGGTTTGACTCTATTCGACACAGCATAGCTAATAATATGCACCTTACTGATTATGTCTGGGTGTAACAGTCATCTCACATTTGAGTCTCTAAACACACGTACTTCTGCACACTTCCTGTTTCAGAGTTAAAGAATCGGTGCATGAACACGGTTTGTGAGAAGAACTGCACATTCTTGCAAATGTGGTCAGTCAGACATAACAATATGATGAATTTTGGATAAAAACCCTACATGTTTTACCAACTAATCTCTTTCTCATAAGTCAGGCACTTGACTTTAAGCTATAATGGGGCAGGGGCTTCTGGACCCTGCTGTTTTCACAGGCTCGGTTCATGTTCCAGCCTGTCTCTTTTTGTCTTTAGTGCTCTCACTCTCTCTCTAGTTAGTTGTTCTATTTAACCATGCCCTGCATCCTGATTCAGCTTAATTGTGAATCCCACAGTGTGTGTATGTGTGTGTAATTAAGGATAAGGCCTACGCTGGAAGTAAATTGGTAAACTTAAGTGTACCGTAATGAGCTTGGACAGCTTAGGAAGCTGCAGTCTTTTATCACAATCGAGCAATTATCAACTAGAGACCTGATCAAACGGAATTACATGAATCATTTCATCCTAATAAACCAGAAATTTGACTGCCTTTGAACTTGTTGAATGTAAATTAAAATGCACCTTACTGAATTGTGTATTTTGTTTAAAATGTAAGTGCAATGCAATACCAGAGCCAGTACACATATACTGACATACAATGACAGCAGAAAGCAGGTAAAGCCTTGAGCATTTTTTGCATTGATCCCAATGTTAATAAAACAACATTTTTTGAAAACTTGACATTAATATAACAAAAATCTCTTAAGCGCGTGAACAAAGTTTGTCCTTGTACAGCTGTACCCATAGGCAGAACAATTATTTTTGCATAATACCAGTGCCGGCACACACACACACACACACACACACACACACACACACACACACACACACACACACACACACACACACACACACGACAGACTGACATATAATGACAACAGAAAGCAGTGAGAGCAATTAACATGTTTGACATTATACCATTTTTCATCATTTCTACTAACAGTACATTTGCTTAGGTAAGTACATTTAAAACAAATTAGAAATTAATCAAACAAACAAAACATACTATATTGGACTCTGTTTGATTTGCACCATAAAATTTTATTCAGATCTTAGTATGCAGTGGCTGTGGCAGTCAAAATGCGTTACTTGCCAATCATTTTTTAAGGTGCTGTACAAAATGCAATTGCTCACTGGAGGAATCGCATCTAATTACCAGTTAGTGAAAATAAAAGATGTGTTTGACACTTGTGGTGAACTCTTAGCTGCCAACGCCCCCCCCCCCGCCCCAACTTATCTGTGAAGTTAATTAAGGTTTTGGAATAGCTTTACAGAAGACACAAACATTAAAACGAAGAGGTAAAGCATGGAGTCTTCCATTTTGCGTTTTCGCTTGCTTACATAGGTGATATATATAGTTTTTAATAAAGAAAGATTTTTACACAGTGCCTCGGCAGGCCAAAGGCAAAATTACAGGGGAATAATCTAACAGCCTCTTTTGTTATTTATTTTTTATGCTGCATATGCCCCTTTTCCGTTAATGGAATTAAATTAGCTTCTTTTCATTGGATCCCTGTTAAATCCAAAATTTAATTTACATAAAAAGTCTTGAATGATCAGGCCCCATCATAACTCAAAGACCTCCACAGTATCATTTTATCCCAACAGAGCACTTTGCTCTCAGATTGCAGGTTTTCTTGAGGGTCTTGGAGTTTCTAAGAGTAGAATGGGAGCGTGGGTAATTGCTGCAAAACATATTTTTTTAATGAATGGTTACTACTACTTATTATCATGTAGTTCAGCCAATATGCAACAATAATTTGAAGTTATTTGCCTTTTTTTTAATTGTTAAGGAATCAGTGCCCTTCTTGTCAAATGTACAGCAAGTACTCCACCTGCCTTCACTCGTTTAACCGTCTCCTCTCCCGCCTGCTGTGCCACCAGAGCAGCTCTAATCCATAGGTGCATGGGCACCCTCTGGAGTTGTCCTGTGGTGCCCGTGCCACCAGGGAATTGGCAGCAGGTGCGGGTGGGCCTGGATCAGGCTTGTTTAAGTGCATGTTCACAATTGGACTGGGATCCTGGGAGTTCAGAGACAAGGTCACTGCCTTGCGCCCTGTTCTATAAACTATTCCTGAACAGTTCTTGTTGTCTGGTGTGTGTGTGTGTGTGTGTGTGTGTGGCACACTGTCCTGCTGAGGGGGGAAGACTGCTGGCTGCAAGTGGGGAGTCCCCATTGCCATGAGGGCTGTGTGCTTGGGTCTGCCCTGCAATAATGTCTATGTGGGAGGAGCATGTCAATGCAAGACCACATAACAAGAAGAACAGTGCATCAACACTTCACCTGTCCGCGGTTTGAACGCCGTGGCTCACAGTAAACATGCTGAGGTTCATCAGGAGTTTCACTTAGACCGAATGTTTGCAACCGTTCACATGGAGCCAATGCAAGCAACAGGAAGTTTTTTTCTTTTGTTTTTTTCGTTTTTCCTTCTGTTTTCTGCCCTGAACCCCACTCTGTAGCACAGTGGCTTGTGTGCAGGTGCTTTCATGCACAATGTGACACCCATCATCGCGTCCAATTAACCCCACAGCGCATCCTTCCAAGAAAGTTAAGGGGCGGATCCGGCGAGACGGCCGCGTGGATACCCCTTTAAAAGGCATGTTGCTATCACATGCTTCGGCACGGAAAGTAGGATGAGGATGTTCTTGTGGTCGTTATGTAAACCATATTTGTCACTTACGATTTAAACGAACGCGGGGAGACTTTTTATTTTTGTTGCTGAGGATTTCTTCAATTTGCGCGGAGGGAGGGGAGAGGACGGAGAAGGGGGGGGTGCAGCCCACCCAGTCTGTCAGCGCTGCAGTCAGTCAGTCAGTCGTGTGGTGTGGTGTTGTGTTGTGTTTTGTGCTGCTAGTTGTTGTTCGGGCTGTGTGCGTTGTTAACGGCGAAGGGACGGACACAGACGACGTGTGTGCGGGCTGTCGAAACGTCAACAGTCGAGGTTTGCTGCCGTGCTGCCGTCGGGAGAGTGAATGGGATAAGAAAAACAGCCAGAGCAAAGCCAGCTAGTCTCTCGGAAAGGAGTGCAGTCTCTTCTTGCGAGAAGAGAGTTGTTTGCCTCGTTCCCCCCTCTTATTCTCTCTCTTCTCGCCGTATTTTTTTAAGGAGTTCCCTCGAGTGGAGAAACATCGGCGATATCCGTGCTCATTTCCTCCACTTGATCTGCATCGGTTCGCCACTCGGATGAGGCTGACTTGTCTTACCTAGCGATTTGGGGAGAAAAAAGAAAAAGAGGAGGAAGAAGTGGTCCTCACACCAGCGAATTTTTTTTAAATTTTGTTTTTAGACGAAGTAGTCCCTGTTACAGAGGACCTAGGGTAAGTGACGGCTGCTCCACACTATCGTTTCTCTTTCTCTGTGTGTGTGTGTGTGTGTGTGTGTGTGTTTTTATTCAGGCAGAGTAGAGGTTACATGGGCAGCTTTGCTCTTTTTGTGAGTCCCTCGTTTTTTAAAGTCATGTCTGGAGGACGTTGCAGAGGTAGATAATGGCCATGATGATGGAGGAGATATTCACAGGGAGTGGTACTCGGTCGGTACTGGCCGTGTATAATGTGTGTTAGCGTAGCCCCCCGAACCACCCCCAAACTCCCCATTTTCTCCCCTTAGCTGGAGGTGGAAGGGGAGCACCCATCAAAAGTGTTACACCGACTGGTAATAGTGCTGTTGTGAACACGCTGAAACAAGGTCAGAGAGAGGGACACGGCAGCCCGCGAGCTCGCTAATATTGTGATTATGTGGAAGGATGCGCAGATGGAGACACCTGGCCGTCACTCGGTGTGGCTGCGCGCGCACGACTGCTTGCAAACTTTAAGTCTCGAGGCTTTTTTTCATCTCGCTCTCTTATTGCGACGTGCTCTCGCGTGCGCGTGATTCACGCTGGACTTGTTTTTAACGAGCTTCTCGAAGTAAACAGTTCATCAGCTGCAATCAAAATCAAGAGTCGCTCTGCTCAGGTGGAAATAATAATAATAATAATAATAATAATAATAATAATAGCAATAATTTTTTTTTTTTTTTTTTTTTTTTTTTTAATGACGAGGGGTCGTAATTGCTCCGGCAATTAACCCACATCACAGTTTGCCAGTTAGGGCAATGGGCTCATAATAAATTATGTCACAGACAAAAACCCCCTCCGGAGGCTCATGCTGTCGGTGATTGATCTCCAGCAGTTTTGGGGAACATTTGGGATAAGAAGAATAAGAAAGAACGCGGAATGACTGGGTTTAAGCAAATTCTAGTATTTAACCAAACAATCTAGAAACTGCTGCGTGTAATGATGATGAACTAGAACTCCAAATCCTCCTCAGTATTGATTATACAGCTCACTAAGCATATTTGAGTGATGCCTAACACGCCCTTATTCAGTCACCTGAGCAGGAGGAGTGTGAGCACCAGAACTACATGTAAAAAGACAACTTTATTGCTTTCAAGCTTCCACTTCTATTAAAAACATACAGAGGTGTTTACTGTTTGCAAGTTAATACTGTGGCTGTGTGTGGTGGAGCTACTTTAAAAATTAAGCTTTTGCATCCACCAACCAAGGGCTCCACTGAGATGAATGTAATTAAACTTATTCGGCTTTAAAAGAATTAAAAAATAAAACCTTGTAAATGAAATCATCTGAAAAATTTAAAGGTGGATTGCCTTTTGCTGGAGCTGCTGAGACAAAGAAGCAAAAGAAGTCACAAAACCAAGTAAATGAGTATATTTTACAAGCTCGTTATGGAGTATGAGTGTAGCTAAGTTTAGCTGAAGTAATCACTTTTTATCTCTGTTGGTCACTTACTAATCTAAATAATACCACGTTGGCTTGTCAGAGGAAGTGCAGGTTTTATTGAATCAGTCCATGGAGAAGTTTCTTCACTGCTTGCTTGTTTAGGTTTGGTGTACACCACAAGTGACCTTTAGCCTCTGTGTTTCTTTCCCCTGTTCACACCATCATAAATGCATCCTGTTTTCTGCCGGGTCTAATTTTTTTTCAGGTTCGTCTGTGAGCCTGTCCTGCAGTGTGCTGTGCTGCCAGGCCACACTGGTTTATTGTAGTTGATCATTAATCTATTGGAGTTTCCTCAGCATTCATTCTTCAGCCTGCCGTATCACTTTACCACGCTTTCCCTTTGATCCAGCAGACAGTGCCCCACGCTTCACTTAGCAATCATAAATGTCATGAAATTTAATATGGAAGTCTTTTTAATGACTCGCACCTAGACCTGTCATTAAATAGCCATGCAGGACTAATATATGAGCCATAAAGGCAATCCGCTGTGAATTAGCAATGGATTTCTGCCAGCATACAAATCTATTGCTTAAATTATCAATAAAATACTCACTGTTGGAATCATTTTGGAGTAGCACTATATATGATTTTTTTGGATAATTAAATCATCTGTGCTTGTTTCTATTGATTTGTATTCCAGCGCTGTGTGTCTTCAATCAGTCGTTCTAATCGTTTCGAATATTTTGGGCATTATTTTTATTTTCCTGCACTGTTCAGCAGAGTTGTCTCAAGCCGTTGTTTATTTATTTATTGATTTCAGAAAGACTAAAGATTCTGTCCATGTGTAATGATAATTTATCCAATTACTGCAACTCGTGATACTCTAAAAGCTTCATTGTTTCTAGGCTACCTGTTGATACATTTTATCAGATAAAAAGGCTCACGCTTTAGGCATAAAAATGTTAAAGAAATTAAATTAAGCTGGACAAGAATAATATTTTTTTCTTTCTGTTTTTACTGAAATGACCAGACTTTACACATAGAATAAGAAATGTTCAGACAGCTGTGATGGAGCTCAGGCTCTAAGGACAGCCGGTGTGTAACAGCTGATTGAACTGTGAAACTGTGACCCCGGTGTGAAGGCTCAGCTGTGTGAGGTGGTGAAAAGAACAGGCTGTGACTTAGTGTTAGTTCCTGAGCGATCCCGTCTCTGCGTCTGTAATCATTAATAACTGCAACGAAGTCTCCTCTGTTGAAACTCGCACTCTGTGGATGCACGTACCGACCCTGCTGCTGTGGAGCTGCAGGTATTTAATGAACTCAGAACCCTACAAACACCTGTAAGCAACAACTTCAGGTCCAGCTGAAGGAGCTGAAGTCAAACCTGGATTGGATTAACCGTGCCTCAGTAATAACCTCCTATAGACAGCTCTGTGTGTGCATCGTAGCAGCAGAGCAGTCACAAAACATAAGGAGGTTTAAAACTTCTTTCAGCTGCTCCCTTGTTCACAAGAGGTCGAAACAGCAGGTCTGACACAACCCTCCCATGGATTTGTGGGTCCACTTAGTTTCAAATCTGGGGCTACTCCACACGTAGGGGAGACCGGGGATAGTTGTAACGTGGGTCAGTTGTAACACTTCCAATTTCTCCAATCAGGGCTAAGTTTAAAATGATGTGACTCATCCTGTACATGCCCAATTCAGTTCTGCTATCACATGTGAAAAATCAGCACATTTTGTCAAACACAGACAATTTAACACGAAAAAAAGTAATTTGTACGCCAAAAGTAAGTTTTTCTACTTTATTTCAATTTCTAATAGCATTATCTGCTTTGCAGTTAAACTCATCAAACTTAAATTATGTTATTTGTATGTCTATGGGGATATATTCTGTGTAGGTCTTTAGTGCTAATGTTTTAGCCATTGGCTGTAATCTTAGCTAGTTCATGGCTATAGGAGTCTGGGTCAGTTGTAACAGCAACAGTCTGGGTTAGTTGTAACAATAATGCAGATGTTACAACTTACCACACTATTACTTTAACTTATATTAAACAAGTTGGGGCAACGACATCAGCAGAGAGAGGTTGACTGGTCACCTTTGTATATGCGGTTAATGCCATTGGCAACACAATTCCTCCACTGTTTGTGTTCCCACACATACATTATGCAGACCACTGTGTCAGAGATGGACCAGTAGGAAGTATTGGTAGTGGAAATAAATCAGGATGGGTGCAAGAAACAGATTTCCTCATCTTTCTGAAGCACTTTGCAAACCACACCAAGGTAAGCCATGATAGAAAGTAATGGAATTGCGATGCTGGTGCACAACTTTTTTTTCAGCTTCATTGTTATGTTCAAAAGTTGGTGCAAGAGTTGTAGGCTATAATGCCCACTGAGCCAATGAGGCCAAACTCAAGGAAGACCAACCAAAATTAATGAAATATTCAGTTGCAGAAAATTCCATCATTTGTCTTTTTGGGGGGGTTGGAATATGTTCAAAAGCTAGATTTCTGCATTCTGTCACACACACACACACACACACACAAAGCTACATAAATGGCTCTATGTGCATTCATGTGTTGAATAAAAAAGATTACATGTTAATGTTTTGTCAGTACCCTTATTTCATTGTGTTACATTTCACCCCAGGATATGTTACAACTAACCCAGACTATGGGGTTAATTGTAACATTTCACTCTTTGTGTTTGAGACCATACCATGCAATGGGTAATTGTGCTGCAGAGAAAATAGCTGCACTATTTAATAGCAGAGACATGTAAATACTTTGCATTAAATTTTCAATCCACTACCTTAAAAGAGCTCCAATTTACAGGCAGAAATGTCAAAAATGTTACAACTATCCCCGGTCTCCCCTACACGGGTATTTTTGAAAACGGAGATTTTCCGTTTTCGTTTTAAAAAATAATCCCGTCCACACGTAAACGCAGAAATGAAGGAAAACGCTGCTAGGAACATGCCAAAACAACAGGTGGCGATATATTCCTAACCGTGTAGAAATGTTGGCCAATCAGAAGTCTAGAAGCCTCGGTGGGAAATAGTAAACAAAGATGGGGCGTAGAAGCAGAACCGAGTCGTATGGGCGTTTATCAATATGCGTACTTGTGCGTACTTGCGTTCTCGTGTACTCGTGATACGTCATCAGTCGGAGACCAAGTACTGTTCCAATTGAAGCACGCATCACGCCGAGAACACGAAAAAGTCCCGGATGTGTTCTCGATCCACCCATTTTATCGAGCATGCATCGGTGTAGACTTGGGACAGCTATATATCCCAGAATGCATTTCGTCCAAAACTCAACAGCGGACTCGGCACATCCCCCCCCGCCATGGTCTTCTCACTACTCAGGTTAAAGAAACCCCAGCAGCTGTCTATAGTATTGAGTGTCCACTAGAATAGAAATAAAAGCGTTCTAACATCTCACCTGCTTGTTTTTATTAAGGTATGTACATGTATGTACATGTACACTATTTTTATTAATAGAGGTTTCACTACTGAGGTTAAAAATGATATATAAGTCACAGTAGATCACTTCTAAATGTTTGGTTTATTTCAGTGTTTTATTTGTTCCTGAGTAAACCGGTTTGGCTGTGATTAAAGGTAAGCTTCATAACATGTTACTCACAGTTACATTAAGAGGGGACGGCAGTAAAAACTCCGGACATGTGACATCATCACGTACGCTGGTGTTCCGACTGTACAAATCACGAGTCCGTGCTCGGGTACTTGAGAATTGAGAAACGGCCAACGAGTCCGTGCTCGCGTTCTCGGCGGGTACGTACTCCCGTGCGTTCTCGGCGGGTACGTACTCACCGAGCACGCGAGTACGTACTCGCGTACTTGGGCATTGATAAACGGCCGTATGTGTGGAGGGACTGTAACTGTGTGTGTATATGTAAGCATTTAAACACTGCAGAGAGTACAATTAACAGTAACAGTATTGTAGAAATTAATTTCACCGAAACAATAACGTGGCGCACAGTGTGACGTCAAAAAAGGCGCACACCTTTGACGCTGCGTTTTCTCCGTTTTCCTCCTCCACACGTAAATGCAAAAACGGAGTTTTCGAAAATATCCACCCTGGCAGGCGTTTTTAGAAATCTCCGTTTTCAGTGACCGAAAACGCCGTTTACGTGTGGACGAAAGGTGCAAACGCATAGAAAAATCTGCGTTTTCAAAAATACCCGGGTACGTGTGGACGTATCCTTTGGATGTTAGGCAAGCGTGTTAATCACTACACTACATTCATTTCTGCTTATTTATGTCTATATTTTGAGCCAAAGCATGTATCCTCCATGGCTTAAAATAGTGTGATGGGGGTATTGCACTTGGACACACCTGCAATAAAACAAGTGACCATTGTGAGTACGGTTACTGATGATCATGTGCCTGTTATGGTGACCCTCGGGCATTTATGATACCCACATAATGTGGTGTGTGTGTACATAGACGTGGCACTGGTTCAACATCAAAAAGCATGACAAATCTTTTCATAGTTCCAGTTAGTTACACTACACTGTGGTAGAAAGTAACTAAATACAGTTTTAAACAATTAAAAAAGGTTTATGTAAAAAGAAAAACAATTTTGTAATCTTAACAGTTTTACCACAAAAGCTCGCATCCTGTGAAAAGTGTCTGACGACTGATGACTGTGGGTAAAAAAAGCCTCTCGGTTGGTTTTATTTAAATGACTGTTTGAGGCCAGAGAAGAAAAACGATCAAACATTTTAGACGTAAACAAAGATTATGGGGGGGGAAACAAAATCAAATTTGCGTCACAGAACACACACCTTCTCCCACGAATCATCTGATGACTCCTCACTCTTTTCACTTATAACCCTTTCAAAGGAGGATATTCTGTAAAAATAAATAAATAATACTAATAATAATAAAAATACCTGCCTGTGTATAGAACTGCAAAACAGTAGCTCCACCTTGACCGGCTATAACTGGAAAAACTGGAACTGTGATAATAGCCACAGGGACCAAGTACTTTTACTTTGCATGTACTACTTATGTGCCTTTTACTTTTTATATAGAGGACCTCAGCTTTTTATGTCATATGTTTACAATATCCAGTTCTTACTTGCACTGAAGTGTGATTGGACTCGACTAGGAAAGTGTAAACTGTAATACTGCAAAAACATAGGGCTCAAACACAGTCTGTGAAAAATCCCTGCGTGTATCTTTTTTCTTTTGTTTTGGTTTTTTGGTCCTGACCTGTTTTAATGGCTGTGAATTGAATTTCATTTGAGTGTGACAGTCAAATACTTTGTGTGCCCATATGTGTTTACACTGGCTGCCATCTGAGTAGTTATATACAGGAGCGCCTTCCAATGACAAGCCAGATTACTGTCACGGTTGCTCGGTTTCATTGGGAGAGGCTTGTTTATGCTCATTTGCTGTCGTTGTCCTGAAGGAACCCTTTTACCTATATGCTGTGTTAGATTAATCGCATCTGCTGGACTCTTTTCTACCCCATTAATGCCCATTATTGCAAGTGTTAATATGCGTGGCGTCACCCTTTTACGGTTAGTGCTTAATTTAATAATTAACCCATGTTGGCGTTTTTACGACAGAAGCCCTGCCCTAATCGTTGAATTAATTTTCAGTGCCCCGCCACTCTCTGTGTCCAGTCATTCTGACACTTTTATGCCTGCTATCTGTATGAAATTTTAATGACCCAACAAGTTGAATTGTGTATGTGTGTGTTTATCATTAGGTTTAAAATGTTTCTTTTTATAAAGTTTATAGTTCGGACGGGATCAGGTGACCCTGCACCCTCCCTCGGTTATAGGGAGTAGTCCTAGGCTGCTGGGGGCTTCCCATGATGCACCGGGGTTTGTTTTTTTTTGTTTATGTTTGGTGTTTATACACCAGGCTGCATTTAATCATTAGGTATTACTAATATCTGCGTCTTTTGTCCTGTCTCCCATCCCTCACCCCCAAATCGGCCACGGCAGATGGCTGCCCCTCACTGTGCCTGGTTTTCCCGGAAGTTTCTTCCTGTTAAAAGGGAGTTTTTCCTTCCCACTGTCACCAAGTGCTTGCTCATAGAAGGTTGTCTGATTGTTGGGGTTTTCTCTGTATCATTGTGTGTTCTTACAAAATAAAACACCTTGAGGGGACTGCTGTTGTGATTTGGCGCTACATAAAACAAATTGAACTGAATTGTGTGTAGGCCTTTGGAGTAGCTAACACTTAGATCCACGTTGGACCGTAAGGACTGGGGTTTGTTTCCTCGTGCGTCTGACCAGCTTTGCTTTTCTTCATGAGAAAAAAACAAAACAAAAAACCAACAGAACAAAAATCACCACCCACTGTTCTTACAGTCAGAGTAAAAAGATGAAGTAGTTTGCTGGGTTGGCTCAATAATTGGTCTCCATCTCTGTGCTTGAGGCTCACCAATACAATGAAAAGAACCGCAGTGAAACTGACTCAAACGAGCTCTTTTGATTGTGTTTACTGAACCACCGAGCACCGACTAAATCTGCTTTCTACACTCTGCTGTAAGGGTAACTGACGTTGAACCAGTGTGTATAATAAAACATTAAGTTTGATGATTTTAAAATACATTTTTTTTACTTTTTTTGCCAAGTGTTTTGACAAAAGGATGTGTCTGCTTACAGTTTCAGGTACATTTGTAATAGCTGCCGGTAGTGCAGCTTGCTATGTCTTCATAAGCCACTCTGACTGGTAGATATTATATGTTCAAAGGAACGAGAGAGAGAGCAAACCAAAACTGTAACTTTGAAGTGACACTCTTCACAAATTCTGCCTTTTCAGCTTCTTCATCTTTGAACTCTGCTTGATTTGATCCTTAAAATCTAAGACAGTTTTAACATTTGATCTGGAGAAGTGCTGTCACCATGGTAAAAGCGGCATCCGATCATTATTTGGCCCATTTGTTCATCGTTGTTAATAAATAGTCCTAAATGGCTTCTTTGAGTATATTGTGTCCATCCATCCTTTAATTTTCTTAACTGCATACTCAATTTGGGGTCACATATTTGGAGTGAGCTTTTCTTTTTGAAGTAATAATGGGTACAAGAATCAGTGTGTGCAACTGTCTGCCTCTATCTCCCACAGTCCCTTAAAGACATATCCAGCTAATATTATCAATTGCTCCAGTTAGTGGTTAAATTCTTCATGGTGTGTTCTCATTTACTGCTCTGGAGGATGCATTTGATTCATTGCTATAAAACTGGTGAAATTAAATGGCACCCAACTAGAACACATACCTGCACGCTGTTCTTGCAGAATGTCGGCCTTGGGTATTGAATCCATCCACTGCTTCCAATTCCTGTGGATATGATTATGCAGTAAAGGAGCTGCAGGTTTCTCTTGGCATTTTCCTGCTTTATTGTTTGCTGAAAAAACCACCCAGTTAGAATTTAGTTGATTTTTAGTAAACCTAAGGTGACCACAGCTTCCATTTTCCAAAAGGAGACCAATAACTAACCTTTTCTGCTTCTTTGTGTTTACTTTCTTTTATCGATTTACCCCTGTAAAGCACTTTGTGACTGTTTCTTGTCTCTAAAAGTGCTTTAAAAATAACTCAAAGTTACTTTACTTACTTTTAAACAGAAAGTGTTTGAGTACAGTCTCCAGTGGATGATTGTGCTGTTTTTTCCCTCTGGTGAACCAATCAATACCAGCCTTCTTAGGTTTTACATCTGTGTCCGAGCGGTATTTCCAAATCAAATCTTCGCTCTCCACAAGTGGCTGTTAGAAAATGCAAATTGTCTTCCTGACAAATGATACCTGATTAGTTTTTTAAAGAACAATGCATCTGATTGGATAAGCCTCTCTTAAAAAGTTACGGTATTGATTATCTGATGTTGCACAATGTGACGGCCACTTGACTCGACTTTTCTACAGCAATGGAAAGCCTGGCCTGTGACAGGCTTCCTGTAGAGGGTTTCAATTGATGTAATAACTTTGTATTCAACTCTTGCTGTGTGTGTGTGTGTGTGTGTGTGTGTGTGTGTGTGTGTGTGTGTGTGTGTGTGTGTGTGTGATTCAGCTTCTTTCAGCCTTTCATTACCATTTCTTGCCATTAAATAAATATGTTGTTTGTAATAAGTAGCAAAGCAGGTGCTCTTATGTCAGGTTCTGATTCTTTCAGATTGCATAACCAAAAAAAAAAAAAAAAAAATCAACACAGTTTTTTAACCTTTCTGGAGCCTCAGTGGAAGGGGAAAAACACACCAGCAGACACTCTTTACAGACCAGATAAAATGACAATAGATGAACTATGTTTTTAAGCAGTCAAACACTCGTTAAATGAATAGAAAAATTAAGAGTCTGTTTTTTTAATAAAAGTGTGTCGGTGAAAATTGAAATATCTGAAAGGGGCTAGGGAGCAGCAGATACAATTTTTGAGGCTGTGATGAAAGGAAAAATAATTTAAAAACATTTTAATTGTGTAGTTTAATTATTTAAATTTACACATAAAGTATGAGCTCATCAGCAGAATGCGTGGTGATGAAGTCTGCTTGAAGCTTACTTTAAGTATAGCAACTAATTTATTTATTTATTTATTGGGGGGGGGGCAGTGGTTTGATAGATAATAATGAAATAAGGATTTACACTACTAGAGATTAGCTTTATGTGAACACCTGCTGCTGCACTTTTTAAAAACGCTCCAGCTAACGTGTGATCATGTGATGACCTTGGTTTGATCTAACAGTTTAGCACTGTTAACACATATTACATATCAGTCAGTTAAAATATAAATCAGTAAAGTTTTGAATACAGGAGTCTAGTGAGATACTTTTAGAGTATCCCAATAATTTGTCTGCAAATGACAGTATGTGTGCTTATAGTTGGATCATGGTGGAGTTTGCTTAAATTTTCCTAGAAGTGAAGAAACATGTGGGTGGAACAGTTAGCACCGTATGAGCTTCGAACCTCCCGTTTGGAGCATGCCTGATTTTTCCCCCTGCAGTTTTAAAGACATGCACATCAGGGTGAGTGTAAAGAGGCTATATTGGTGCACCAGATGCAGACTGATCAGGTGTTGTACTTTTATATTATTTTAACCCTTGTGCTACCATTTCATCTGCTGAGTTTCACAAAGGACTGCAGAAGAGATGTGTTTGCTCTATGGATGCTTACTAAAAACCCCAATTTGATAACCAGGGAGAAAAGTAGCTGAAAAAGGTGGAAAAACAGGGAAAAACATCCTCAATCACCCAGATTTGCGTTGTTAGGATTCAGGTGTGTGTTTGGTGCCTTGGTTGTTTCTTCCTCTGTTCCTGCCTTTTCCCCCATGACAGCAGGGACAGAGATGGGGCAAACCAGCAGAGAAGGGCACCCCTTGCTTTCTGAAGTTTTCTAACTTATGGAGAAGGTAGATGGGTGTTACCCACTGCAGTCTAATTGGCTTCTCTGGTCTCAGCTCTTTATGGACAATTAAATGAAAAATGAAGGTCCTGCATGAGCTTGATTTAAAGATGTATTTTTTTTTAATGTGAAGACAAAGCGAAGTTTAACTTTGAACCTTATAAGCCTGCATGTTAATAAAAACTGCTTTAATACAAAAAAAGTTAGGTCTTAAAGTGAGCTTTAGATTGGTTTAATCCCCTTTACATCTCCATAACTTAAAGAACCTCAGTTAAACCTCATATCTCACATCCACCACATGGGACACTGTTGACTCATGGCCATGTCCTTGTTCAGTCTTCATGAGAAATGTCTCTGGACGTTTTTTAACAGTCTGGCGTGTTTTGGTCACGATAAGATGACAGGGGTGAGGCTCTGCGCGGTGGTATAGTGGGGAGGAAGGATGGGGGTGGCAGGAGCCTAACATCCATCGCTTTTCATTGTGTGTTTTATGTAATGGACCCAAGTTACCTCGCGTACTGCAGTTATTTAGTTTTCTGCCTGTTTGTCCGTCATGGGAGAAGAAGGGGGGGTGGCGGCGAGCGAGGCTGGTCCGTATGGGAACTGGTTCAGATTAAGTTTCTGCGAATCGGTGGAAACCCAACCAGGAAGAGCACGCACACATCTCGCAGGCAGCGCCACCGACCGTCCCCTCTCTCTTCTCTCCGCTCCACTCCTCCCCAGCTCTCCCAGTTACGGAGCTCTGCCATCGCACCAGTCCGGCTCCGTCTCTCCTCCCCTCCCCAGCCCTCCCACACCCCCACTCGCTCGCTCTTCCCCGACCATCCGTCCGTTTGTCCGTCCTTCCCCGCAGATTTGTTCGACGGTTCCCGGCTCTGCTGGAGGAAGCGTGGCGGCGAGCCGTAAGTTACCACCTCGATCTTTTTTTTTAAACACACATGTATTTTTTTGGGAGGGGGTGCTATCTGGCTGTGAATGTTTGAAGTTGTGTTCCGACTGCCCAGCCGTCCAGAGGAGCGCAGAACCCTTTTTTTTAATTATTATTTTTTTTCGCTTCGTGCACCAGAAGCGACACACGGGGCTGCTGCTACGTGCCATAACCTCACAGCTCTCAGCTAGGACTGGGATCTGGAACAGCCACCGCGTCGCTGATCGGGAATCCGGTCAGAAAATGTGATCAGGAGGGGTGACTGCCCTTTATTTTTGCTTGGTGTGTGTGTGTGTTTGTGTGTTCTGGTAGCACCCCCCTCCACTCCCCTCCCTTCCTCAACCCGTATTTAGAGCCTGGCTGGCTACTTCAGATGGGCAGCTACGTCAGGCTGTACTGTATCCCATCATACTGTATTCCTCGGCCACTGTATGTAAATTTATATATGTACGTATATTAACGCACTTATTACAAATCTATCCAGGCATGCATATCTAGCAATCCGCCCTCGACATCCCTGCCAATGGTGTTAAAGCTCCGGCTGTCTCGGAAGAAAGCCAAAACAGTAACGCAATGTTTCAGATTCTCTCAGGCTTTTATCTCTTCTTGAAACAACAACCCCCCCCCTCCAAAAAAAACATCATGTCAGCGCCTCGTGTTGAACCTGCCCGTCACCACCGGCCCCGACACGGAAAATGTAAAATAAGAAGCTCTCAGTCTGATCCGAGCGAGCCACCTTACCCAGCTGGTTATTTATTTTTGATGGGTGTTCTGTGGGGTTTTGTGGCTGTGCCTAAAAGTTCAAGGCAAGAGCATTTTTTTAAAATAAAAGAGAGAGGTTTAATTACAGGTTTTGATGCAGGCTGATGAGCCCTTTATGAACGTGCCCTGCACAACTGTGGTAACAAGTGATCTGCAAGGTGTGTCCTATCTGGTGTTGCCTTATTGGGCGGCTGTAATGCAATGTTTCTTTGACCTTTTTACTGTCCTTGTTTTGACATAAGCTTCGAGCTGCTCAACCAAAAAAAGTGATTATTTTTTTTCCCCTGGATTTGAAGAGGCGAGAATTTGAAGTATTTCATAGCACAGGTGGCAAACAGGGGGACTGTAGGAAATGATTGGAACGTGAGTTTTAAGAGGAGTGTAATTTTTTAAAATTTAGTTTATCCAAGAGTTATTTTCAGGGAAAGAAGTGAAGAAGGAAAGAGGGCTTGAACTTTTTTTCTTTCCAGAATCCGGTTCTTTCATTTATTGTGCTGCAAAAAATATTATTGTGCTAAAGTTAATCACTAACTGCTCTTAAAGGCTTGATTATTTAGCTTTCTTTTTTATTTAGTGCTGTATTTCCTCTGTTATATTTGCAAGTGGTTTTTCCAGCAGAAATTTCAGGGCATCCCCCAAAGAAGGTTTAGCTACAGCTAAGGGTGGGAAAAAAATTCTAGAACTGAAATAAAATGACTTTTTAACAGTTTTAACAATGGGCGGATTTTCAAGTGGCTGGAAACAGATTTGTGTAACACAGCGTGAACTGCCTTTAGTGCAAAAGGGTCAATCACACTTTTTCTGGGCCAGAAAAAACAAAGATTTTTGAAGATACTGCAGGATAGTTAAATGGATGGTCACTCAAGGTTTCATTAGTTTTTTTGTTTTTGCTTTTGCCAAGATAATGGATACAATTTCCTCCACACACACCAATAAGAAGCCGAACTGAGCTCAGCTTAATATTAATTTTATGCCTTTACAAGCTTTTTGGTGTGGACCTCCACAACAGTCCCAGTTTGTCATGTGGCCCCTTGGGGAAAATAAATTGCCCACCCCTGTCTCAGGCCCTTAGGGGAAAAAAAATGATGCTTTGGCTAGCTTTCATAGCGCATGACAGTTATTCTCAAGTGTACACTTGAAGGGCACACTTCAGACTCTTTTAGCGTTGCCACTAACACATAAAATGCCATGTAATCCATCTATAAATATTATTCATTTATTTACACATATAGCTAATTTGGATTTTCTATTTTAAACGCTGTAATTACTCCCAGCGCTGCCGAATTCCTGTCTGAGTTGCTTGGCAACATCAAGCCACACAGGCTGGTTTGTAAGGCTGGACTAGTTGTTATAATCCTGACAAGTTTAAAGATTTTCATGAAGAGATTTTCTTAGATTGCTGTCAGTCTGTAGAACAGAACAGCGAGGCTTTCTGCTGTCCCTTTTACACTTATACAGACTGACCCCCCCCCCCTCACAGAAGAGATGTCTCTCTCTTCTTCTCTCACTTCCTCACTTTTACACTCTCAGCTTTGGTTGTAGTTCCTCTGCCTGCGGTCTTCTCTTTCTCTTTTTTTTTTTTTACCCCTCCACAGCTCAGACCCTTAGACTCGAGCTACCGGCCTCACAGCTGTAATTATTATTTAAGTCATTATTAAGGCATTTGACTTGTCAAATAATATACACAGAGCAGAAAAGATGGTGTTCAGTTAAACTGGTTGCTAAAAGTTAATGTTCCCAGCCAATCAGACTCCTCAGAAATCTGCTCAACATGCTCATGAATACTTTATAACAAACTGTGAAGCAGCAATAAGCCAACATATAAATATCCTATAATAGTTATTTATTAATGATCTTATACTGTTAATGCTCTTGAAACATTTACTAACTGTTTATGCCCAGCTGTATGTATCACAGGAGCTTATACTAACAGACACTTGTATCTGTTTACGATTGTGTTATAGTGTTTTAGTAGTATGTAACTATTTGGTCATTGATAGTTTATGTTTACATTGAGGGTAAAGAATGGTGTTACTCCCACAGATGAGCTCCTTTTTTCAGGTCTTTCATCACACTGAGATCCACTTTGATTTTAACCTTGAGTCAGGTTGGTGTGATCTTGTGGCGAGTTATCAGATTCCACGTCGTATTCTGAAAGCTGCTCTCAGTTTTTCACCTGTGATTGGGTTTGTGTTAGGATTAACAAAGTCATACAGTGAGGCAGTTGCACTGGTTCGCATTTGTGCACCAGGAAATTGAGAAGTGAACTTTAATGCTCAGCGTTAACACACTTTGCTGTTTGTCGTTTAGCCTTTTGTCTGCTTTGTGTTTATTAATAACGGTTGACGTTGGAGGCTAACGCATATCTCACACTTATTGACTCGATATCAGTTGTGTAGCCTGATGCTGTTTAATCATCATTACAAAAAAAAGCCATCTGGTTTGCTCTTTTACACCCAGAGTCACAAGAGTCCTGAGAAATCATGCATGTCTCATCATTAAACGAAAAAAAAAAATATCCTGGTGTGTTCTCTGTATAATTGCTGAGAGGATCTTATGATCTGTTTCTAACCAATTAGAGATGGAGTGCCGGGTCATTGATCTCCCAGCAGATGTGAAATTACTTCCTGCGGATCACCGGACCTAACTGTGTTTAAAGAACCAAATTGCCGTTCTGCCAGAAGGCTGCTGCACAAGATAATATGAAGGAGGTTATTCCTTGCAGCGTTTCCACACCTACAACTCTCAGCAGTGACCCCACATCCGATGGAAAAATCACAGAATCAGGATAAATGTTGTGAACTGGGACTGTTTTGCTTTTAATCTGGACTCCGACAGATCATTCATTCTAACAGGTTTAGTGACACTTAATTATTATTTTTTTAATCTTGAAAGCAGATCAAATATGAAGTAATAGCACCACCAAATTTTAGATTTGAAGTTTGTCTTTCAGGTATTGAATTTCTGGTTCAGCCAGCAAGGTAACACCATTAAACCGATTACATCTTGTGTGATAAGCTCAGCCTGAAGTAAAGCAACCTTTGGCACAGCTAAGACTGGGAAGACACGCAAACACAAGCCATATCTGAGCTTATCGTGCCCATGGTTTTTAACTTTTATCAAGACATAAAAGCTCTTTGTGAGGAGTGTAACATGGAAATGTTTTAAACTCCTCTAATGTCACGTTAATCAATGAGTCAGAAAGTCTTCAGTTTTCATTACCCCTTGAGCTAAAATCGGATTTGATACTGCCAGGATCTCTTGCACACTGGAGCGTTGGACCGCCTTGAGGCTGCGCAAGCCCAGTCAGATTGTGGCCGACAAAATCCAACATGTTAGAAGAATTTTGTCGGGCTTCTACTGTTAGCGAGTCATCTATTGGGATAGAAGTCTCTGGTCTTGAACGTTTTCGCACTGCAGAGAAATCTGTATCAACCATCAGGCCTCTCGCCGCCTCGCGCAGGCACACTCGTCTGAACAGATGCCCCGGCCTGTTTGGCTCCATGCAGAATAAACTGGAGAAAACATTAAAAAGCTTAACTCTGATAATACCGCGGATAACCAATAGCATCATTCTGATCTAAAGCTCATTTGGGGAAATGTTTAAACTTTAAAGCCAGTATCTTTGCACCTTTTAAAGCGAGGAGAATGGAGAGACGAGCAGCAGCTGTAAATATGCGTATCAATCGTCATTAAGGAGGATTTCATTATCCGATTATAACAAATTATGGAAAATATGGTGTAGGACAAGAAGCTCTTGTGGGTCGGGAAAAAGAAAACCTTTATTTGATTAACAAAAAGGAACGCCGAATGATGGAAAACTTCTAATTGTGTCTTGCTGCGGCGAGGTTTCTTTTCCTCGCGGTGCAGAATGTGTCTGCAGGGTTATTAAATGGAGATATTGGTCTTTAAAAGTTTAACCCGGCTCATTAGGTGGTACACGATCGTGCATCTTTACCTTTTCCCCGAACACTAAAAAGGAAAAGTAATGATCTCTGTACGGGCATTATTTTAAAACGCAAACATATACAGTGTGTGAGTCCCTTTCTGCTTGTTTGTGTTGCAGTTTTACACTGAGCGCGGGGAGCGTTTTGTGCAAACACTTTCTGGCTGATGGTAATTAGGTTTAATTGTTAAATAATTTCATGGTGGGCTTTGGGAATCATCACATATTGTGTTGTATTGCAGATGGAAAGATTCTCTTTCTTTACATAACACGGGCGCTTAGAAAAGTAATGGGAAGCCGGAAACCATCCAATTTAAAACGGCTAAAAGTGTCACATTTAAATGGGCTTCAGCTTATTTGCCTTATTTTTCTCTCACTTGCACTTATTGTGGTCGAAGATATTTTTTTTTTGACATTTTCCTGCCAGACTAAACACTGCAGACTAAACAATTGGCCTTAACAAGCTGCTGCTTGCCTGCTGTGTGTACATGTGGTGATAAGGCAATGAGCACAGTGAATGAATGGCACAGTGCATCAGTTTCTCCAGTGCGACACAAACCCGTCATAATGAGAAGATCCCAGGCACACGCACAATAGCTGCAGCTCGCCATATGATCTGATTACAAAACCGTTCAGCTGAATTTATTCATCATTAAGTTTCTTTATGTATTGAATCAGATGTTGGATTTTAATCTAAGCTGAGAGCTTATGCAAGATAGTCGGTATCTTTGTTTTGTGTGCAGCTTGTTGACTTCTGCTGGGTTTTTTGGTTCTTTTTTATATCCTTTCTAGCTTCGTCTCGTCTTAAGTTATAACTGTTGAAAACATCTGAAGTAATCTTTGGTCTCAGTGTCAGCCCTACTACACAGCATAACACTGCCTGGTCTGACCACGCAATGTGGCAGAACTCAAGGGCTGAAACAGATCTCTATGGATCCAGTTAAAGTCTTTTTGGTAAATGATTTGATTAACTGTTGACAGGGAAGTCCTTTTTATATTGTGAGCTACCTCCTAACATCCACAATGTCACTAGTAACCTAGATATTGTTGGGCAAAGATAGCGTTACGGTAACACTCGCCCTTTTGTACAGACTTTTTGCCCAATTGGAAAAGCCTAAGAACTACAAGGTAAAGGTTCATATAAAGTACTGTGGAAAAGTCTTGGCTGCCCTTAAAGGAGAGCCAGACTTCCTTTGCCATTTTTTTAAACCTGGCCTTTAGCAAGTTTTTCTTTGGACACTGACTGTTTTGCCACTCATTTTCAGTCCAGTCCTGACCATTTTCAGAGAAAGTTTTGTTAGCCTCTTAACACTGACCTATGAATCATTCAAGCTTAAAAAAGACACCCCTAACCCGTGTTGTGTCTACACATAACAACTTGGCAAAGAACCAATTTTAAATTGTATTTTTAGGCACTTTGTTACTAGCTGCCTATTGCAGAAACGCATAATTTGTTCCCAGTAGCTGAAGTGCCAAAGATAACACAGTTTGACAGGCATAAAATTGCATTTTCAAATCAACAAGGTGATTCCCAAAGAGCCACTGGCTAAAAAGTGCAGTGTGTTTGAGGAAACTGGAAAGTGGTGGGCAAAATAAAAAGTGGCAAATGTGTCTACAGTAGATGGAGGTCGTGCCCTTAAGAAACAGGAAAGAAAGACCCGACACAGGACCTGAGAGGTGCTTCAGTGGCCCTTCAGTTTATCCCATCTACTGTTCACTGAAGCCTCATCAGAAATGTTGTCAGTGCAAGGGTGGCTGTCAAGCAGCCGTTCTTAAAGGAGGGAAACAGAGAGAGAAGACTAAAGTTCTTTTGTCATGTTATCCAAGTAGTAACAGGTCTTACAGAGTGAGGAATCCAAATGTAAAAATTTTGGCCCAAATCAATATGTACAGAGGAGTTCAGGAGAGAGGTACAGCAGTTATTAAAGTTAACTAAAACCAGATGTGAAAAACATTTTAGTGAAAATAAAAGCTAGACCGTTGAAAATAATTAAAATGAACTGAAATGATTTAGTGAAAAGTAACTAAAATAAAAAAGGAAAATAAAAAGGAAATATTCCTAGTTTTGGTATTTGTTAGGTTGGTAAAGCTTTAATCAAAACTTGCCTTATGAGGCTTTGATGAACGTATTTATTGCAACTTTGGCTTGTTTTTATTCAGTGTTTTTAATATAATACTGTTTCTGAGTTTCCTAAATCTTGCCTTTACCATATACCCTCAATACAATAATAGTAACACTAAAATTAACACTGAAACTAATAGAAACTAAGCTAAAACGAAACATTGTAACACAACGAAAATTTAACTCAAATGTGGAAACTCACTCTGGGAACTAGCTGAAACTAAACCGAATTAAAAGCAAAAATCAAAACTAAATAAAAATCAAACCTAATTAGAAAATACAAACTATAATAGCTGTGGTGCCTACAGCCATCAGTGCACAGTGGAGGTTCTGTCAAGGTTTGGGGCTGAATTTCAGCCAGTGGTTTGGGGGATTTTGTCAAAATTGTCAAAAGGAATTATGAACGTAGAAGAAGTATCATCAGATTTGAATACACCATGCAATACCATCTGGAAAGCATCTGATTGGAAATGGCTTTTTTCAGCATGACAATGATCCCAAACACACTGCCAATGAAGTGGATTGAAAAGCACATGGAACACAGCCAAATAAGAGTTTTGAACGTCCTTCAAGAAGAAGTCTGAAGAAATCATAAGAAAGATTCCCTAAGAGAGTTCAGGTTATGTTGAAGAATAAAGGTGTTTGTACCAGATTTGAATTTCAAGCTCATTAAAAGTGCACAAACTCTCTTTTTGCCTCATATACTGTATTTCAGTTTGTTTGTTCATGTTTGTATAAATTGTTTCACCTATTTCCAATTCTCCTGCATAATATAAAAGAACGAGGAAAGGCTTAAGACTTGCACAATACTTTATGAGACTTTGTTTAAAATATATTCTTGTTTAGAAAGTTGGTAAAATACTACCACACCCTAGGACTAATCCTTACCGAGTTAAGGCCAGAGATTGGTTGAGATCTGTTGTGTAAGAGTAGAAAATCAGCACAAAAGTGGAGTTTTGACCACTTGTCCATCTCTTCTCTCTAGGCCACATAGACAAGCATGTGATGACTCACGCAAGGCAGAAGGGTTCCCTTGGGCACAGCCAAAGTAGTCCAGAGTGGTGGGACAACAGCTGTCTTTGGCCACATGGTGGTGCCATGGGCGGCGCCTGGCCTGAGCGCACACTCCGATTTGGCAGAACAAAGAAGATAAGCGAGGTCACCAAAAAAGACAGAAACATGGCCAAGAGGATGAATGACAAGAGGGAAAGAACAGAAAGATCAGAGCAGAAAAGAAAGGTGGACCGGAGGCACGTCAAAAAACGGGACAGGAAAATGTACCCTTTGCGAGGGAGGGCTGGGAATTCAGAAAGTGAAGGACTCAGCTGCCATGTCCTCCTGACCCGACTGGAGGAAAACATTCGTGAAAAGCAGAGGTCTAAGGAAAGGAAAGGAAAGGATGGCCGCGGACGATTATCTCACAAATCCAAGTCAAAAAAAAGGAAAAGCAGTGACGGAAAAGAGGAGAAGTCGTCACCAAAAAACAAATTAAAATCATGCAGTGGAAGTTATAGCAAGAGTATTGGGTTGGGAGTCTTTCAGCCACGCAAGCGGAGACTGGCTTCTCTCAATGCTGAGGCGGTAAACAGCCTGCTACTAGAAAGAGCCACTGATCCCCAACCAGCAGCCAAACAGGCCAAGAGACAGGAGGAACCCATAAATGCAGGGGCTTTCCTAGATGCAGATCCAGCGAGAGGTGGTGTCTGCGGAGGTCTTAAGGCTTTGCGAGGGACCAACACTAAAGGCTCCACATCTCACGAACTTGAAGCGTGCCAAAGCTCTAAGCCTGCAAAGAGGGCCAAAGTTAGCCGAGGGAATGAAAGTTTGGGGATGAGTCAGGAGTGCCTTGACGCTCCTGCACCCAGACGGTTGGCTGGACTTAATGCCGCAGCCCTGCTGAAGTTAACCAGTTCCTCTGCTACCAGTAAACAAAGAGCAAAGGCTGCACCCACTGCTACTGTTACTTCAGACTGCAAGGCTCCCGTCGTGGGCCCGACCCTAAAGTCGCACTCGAGGGTCAAACTTCAGCACAAGGGACGCACACAAAAGCAGAAGGGGAAAAAGATCCCTCCCCTGCACAGTGGCTGCACAGCTTGCAAGAAGAAGGCAGGCTTTGAGCCAAAGGTGGAGTGGGAAACGGGTGGCTGCACCCATCGACTGACAAAACCGGGCTACCAGTCACGCAGTATGCTAGCATACCCACTGAAGAAAGTGAAAGAGGAACAGCTGGAGACTGAGCTGAGCCCGTACTACTGCTTTCCTGCAGAGCGCTCAATGGACTACTGTCACGGCTTGGCCTTCTTTCTAGGCCAGCAACCCTATGGAGAATCAGACGATCAGCCACTTAACTCAGCCATGACCCCTGTGAAGCGCGAGTGCCTAGTAACCCCACCATCGCTGACACATTCCCTACCACACACAGCGCTCACCCTGAGCCCTCACCCCTGCCTCTGCACCGCCGACCATTGCTTCTCCAGCTATTACGTCCACATCGCCCACCCGACACACACTGGAACAACTTCAGCCACCATGGCCCCGCGACCTCTGAACTTGCCCCCATCTAGTTTGTGCCCTAGCCAAATGAGCGGCTCCAAGCTGCTGGGGCAGCAGGTGTCACATCCGTCGGGACTAGCCCACCCCGCCTACTGCAATTCTGTGGCGTCACCCTGTTACGGTGACGCCTGCGGGATTAGTGGGTATACCTACAGAGCAATGGCTCCTGTCACCAGCAGGGGTTGCTCTTTTAGCACAGGATGCACTGGATGCACGCACAATATCAAAACAGGTGAGTGGATTGACCCCATGCCCCAAGATTTGGTCTTGTTTCATAAATGTTCAGTATTAATTGCTGATTATTAATTATGACCGTCTCAAGTGGCTTTCTGAGGCCACTTGAGGATTTGCTCACACTGATGGCAAGTTCTTTTGGGATAACATTTCTTTGATTTAACTGTTTTTTAGCCTTCTTTGCCAGTATTATAAAAGAAACCTTTATTCCAATAGTTAGACATAAAGCTATTACTTAAAGATCTAAAGAGTCCTTTGTTGATAAATGATATGCCTCAAGCCAGTTGTGAAGTCAAGCAAGTGGAGCCTTTCTGTTTTATGTAGTCCTTTTTTTGTCTTTTGCCATGAGCTTTTAAATTGCCTGCAGAATGAGGTAACTGCTTCAGATGTGTGTGGCTAAGGAGCTTTAGGCTTACTGTAAAGGTTTCGGTTGCAAGTGTGTCATGTACGTAGCTAGACTGATAAAAGAAGAAGGTAACCTGATAAAAGAAGCAGGTTACTTTTAAGCAGAAAAATAATAAAAATTATATAAAAATTATATATATATATATATATATATATATATATATACACATATATATATATACATGTGTGTGTGTGTATATATATATATATATATATATATATATATATATATATATATATATATATATATATATATATATATATATATATATATATATATACACATGTATAATAGATATATATAGATATATATATATATATATATATATATATATACACACACACATGTATATATATGTATGTGTATATAGATATATATATATATATATATATATATATATATATATATATATATATATATATAAAAATATCTATTATACATGTATATACATATATATATGTGTATATATATATATATATATATAGCATGAGCCACATGAACCTTAAATTATGTGTGTGTATATATAATTGCCAGGTCTCTCTTGGAAATGAGATTTTAAATCTCAATGAGATTTTTACCTGAATAAATAAAGGATTAGAATTTAAGGTTCATGTGGCTTATGCTAAAGATAAGTAGCCAGCCGTGTCATCCACCATTTGATGGTGTTCAGAAGTTCCTTTGCTTATTGTTACTCTCACCTTTTTGTTTCAGAGGGTTACCCCTCCCCTCAGGGTGATCACAACCCTTCCCTTCTGGTTCCCCCCACCATGCCCATGTCCAGCTGCCCTCTGTCCAGTGTGCCCACTTCCACGCAGACTAAACCCCACCTACTGAACCACCTGTCTGGACGAGACCAGCCCCAGGCTAGGCTAAAGCTAGCCAAGGAGTGCCCAAAGAGCACCAAGCCCTCCGGTGACTCTCTGTCCGTGGGCCGCGCACAGCTATCGACAAAGGAGTCGCCACCCGTGCCAAGCCTCAGCAGCACCAAACAAAAGAGGGTCAGCCGCAGACGGGCCACTAATGGCTGGCTGCCTGTTGGAATGCCCACAGAGAGGGAGGTCTTCATTGCGGTAAGTTTTTTGAGAGTCCATCTCTGTACGATGAAGATGATCAGCATATTAGAGAGCTTCTTGACTGAAGGAAAACCTTCTCTATTCCAAATACCTGGCCAGTGGAAACCTTAGCATCAACACAGCTGCCTTCCACAAGGACAAAGAAATTGTCTCTTGAGGGAAAAGATAATTGTGTTTTGACCATACAGCTCTGTGTGACAGATTCCTTTTTGTCTTTATAATTAGAATTATATCTTTCCTTATTGTGTTTGCGCGCTCGTGTGTTTGTGTGTGTCTCAGGGAGAGGATGAGACGGCCCTGCGGCAATGTTACGAAGGAGTAGAGAGGGACGGTGAAGTGATACGTGTGAGAGACACTGTGCTGCTACGATCAGGCCCCAGGAAGAAATCCCTCCCATATGTTGCCAAGATATCAGCACTGTGGGAGGACCCCAAAACAGGTAAAAAAAGATCAGGAGAAGGGGGGAGATTATGATGCGATACAGTGGTGCATGTGTATTGATGGATGACCGGAGGAACATATGGCCAAGATTGTTTACCTCTGTGTGTGTGTCTTAATGTGATCCCTCAGGAGAGCTGATGATGAGTCTTTTCTGGTACTACCGACCTGAGCACACACAGGGAGGCAGAGATCCCAGCACACACTGTGAGGTGAGGCAGAGATTTGGAGCCAAGATGTTTTTCCTGTAACAGATCTGTGCTGTTACTGTTTGTCTGCACAAACAGTAACAGCACAGATCTGTGTGTATGTGAGACAAGAGAAGGTACAACATTCATCAAATAAAAACACTTTATTTGATTTATTCCATTAGCGAATGATTACGCAATCAGTATCCTCTAAGAAAAAAATGACATCATGAAGTGTGTGTGTGCGCTTATGTGTTGTGTGTAAGAATAGATGAAGTCAAAATATATAAAGTATAGCACTGTGCAAAAGTCTTGAGCCATAATTCGTTTCTATATATTAAGCTAAGAAAATGGGAAATTGGTGCAGCAGTTTATTGAAATATTTGCAAGGATAATAGTTCAGGTTTCTTGAAGGACATTCAAAGCTCTTCTTTGGATGGTGGCTGATTTTTATTCTGTACTCTGTCCAGTCTTCTTTCCAGTTTTTAAGGACATGGCTTTCGGATACTGTTCATCTGCTCTAAATAGTTTTAGGTCTGACACTTTTGTCCTCCACATGTCCAGTTTCCTCAAATCTTTTAAAGGCATACTACACACCATGCTGACATGTGTCACATGTTCAGCTAATAGCTCTTTGGAAATAATCTTGTTGGTGCAAAAATACAGTTTTACAGCTGAGTTATCTTTGGCAACGTTTGATTCGGCTAAAGAAATTGAAACAAGTGATGTGTTTTTGCAGCAGGCTGTTAGTAAAAGAGTGCCTAAAGTTAAAATTGGTGCTCCTCTAAGTTGCCTGCTATGTGCAGACTGAGACAGGCTCATTCCTTGAGTTAGGTGTCTTTTTTTATGCTTGAATCATTCACAGGTCAGTGTGAACAAACAAAAAAACCTTAATCATTTACTGAAAATGGTCAGGTACAAGGACTGGACTGAAAGTGAGTGAAAAAGCAAAGAAAAACTTTGAAAGATCCTCAAAAAGCCTCGAGAACTGTTCTCAAGACCACTTTAAAAAAATGATAAGAAACTCTGTCTCTTCTTGAAGGGTGACCCAAGACTTTTGCACAGCACTGTAGCCATGAAATTTATTCTTTATTTAATGTTTATCACTTTGTTTAAAGATAATATTTTATGTGAGATTGCAGTTTTTATTGATGGAACTGTTTGTTCTACATCAGAAATATTATGAGGTATCCTCGTACAACGTGTAAGAAAATTATGTGCAATGAGGAGGCGGAAAAAAACGGCCTGTCGCTGCTCTGCCCTGAAACTGTGGATAGTTGGTTTGCTCTTCAGTCTGACCACAAAGCCAAAAAATGATATCTCTCTGATTTCAGACTTGCACAAGCCAAGAACAGGAAAGATAAACGATTTTACTTCTAGAAATGTTCTTTTTACAATGGCACGTGTCGAGTAGAGAGGATTTTGTGTGTGTGTCTTTGGCAGTACATAAGGTAGAAACAAAAAGGCAAAATCCTGTTGCTCATGAACAATTATATTTCCCACTGTGCTCTTAGTACAAAAGTGTCATTTCTTCATTATTCGCCGAGCACAAAAGGAAACGTGACTCTTTACACCCACTGTTGATTTCAGAATGAGATTTTCGCCTCTCGGCATCAGGATGAAAATAGCGTGGCCTGCATAGAAGACAGATGCTATGTTCTCCCACTAGCCCAGTACTGTAGGTAAGTAACGAACACGGTAATTGTTGCTAGCAGAAAAAGTCTTTTCACAAGGTTTGGAGTTTGAAATTAACACCTCAGCTTTGACGACATGTGGAAGCTTCTTCTTTCTTTTTTTTTGTAAATCACACACTGGTGACACTACAACTGTTAATGAATTTGCAGGAACATAAGACGATGAACACTTACCGTGATAACCTTTGTGAAAATCCTGTTTCAAATTGGAGTGTTTAAGTGTAGGCGGAGAAGCAGGAAAGTTGCCTTTTAATGAATTTTCCTCTCCCTTCCTAGATTTTGTGCCTTGGTGAAGCGGCGTGCTGAAGGTGCCCCGCCTGGCAGTGCCAGCATGGTGCCCTGCCGCCCCGACTTTGCCCCTCCTTCCCACCGCTGTGTGCCCACAGACGTCGACCCCGAGTTGGTGTATCTCTGCCGGCACGTCTACGATTTTCGTTACGGTCGCATCTTGAAGAATCTACAGTAGAGGGTGGAGGGCCGTTGCACCTTTTGAATTAATCGTCAATGAAGCACCGCCCCATCCCGCACAAAGAAGAGGGAGTGAAGGGGGCTGAGGGACTTTTTTTTGTTTTGTTTTGTTTTTATCCAGTGAGCACCTCACAATCAGAGGGAAGGGGGTGGTGATGGGGTGAGGTCGTCTATTGGGCCAATAAGAAGCACAGATCCCTTTAGCTGGAATGTGGTAGACAGAGCACCAATGTTTTCTGGTTTTGGTTTTGGAAGAGAAAGGAGTGATAATTCATTCTTCAGATCAGATTTTTTTTTAATTTTTAAAAGCTTCCACCACACTCTGAGGTTTCAGCCTCCAATCGCTTCCCTGCCAGAATTGCTGAACGCCAGGCCGAGCTGGGCTGCTGTCAGGACTGTGTTTCCCCTCAAGCATCTTAGCACAACAATCATGTTTGTTCCATTTGTAAGCCAGTGGCTCAGGGATGGTCCGGCACCGAGGCGCTGCCGGGGAACACAGGCCTGCGCTGTCCGCTCGGCGTTAACGGTGCTCAAGCAGCGAGAGTGAAGGAGCAGCTAATGGAGAGTGTCGTCTCATTTCTCCCAATTTCGAACCCGCATGAGTCTGCGCATGCGTGTCAGAGAGAATGGAGAGCAAGTGTGACTCCAGGGTGAATGGATAACTGTCGGCATGTGTGATGGGTTTTTTGTTTTTTAAGGAAACCAAAACACGCAGCTTTAGAGAAAGCAGAGCTTCCTTCTCTTCTCCTGACACTGACCGAAACCTTTTCATCTCAAGTGATGAGTTGCGCAAAACTAAAATGATTGCACCTGAACGGGGTTCGTGAGACAGTCTTTTCCCTACTAGACTCGAGCAAACTAGAGCAGGGATCTTTTAACTTTGTGTGAGGACACTAAAATGTCTCGCGATAGATTCGAATCAGTAAAAAAAATAAACACACGTGATGAAGCAAACTGTAATCTCAGCTACTTGAAGAAGAGGCTCCCTTATGGGTTTTTGGTGGTGTCGCGTATACTCTTTCACATTTACTCGTTGCTGTGACTTGCCTTATGACTTGCAGCGAGAGCTTCAGGCAGCTACGTCTCGCCACATCAAACACTGAAGCGGTAGAACAGGGTGCACCTGCAGTCCTTGAAAGTAGGGTTTGGTTCAGTCTACGTGGCTCTCTTACAGACAGTACAAGGTGTAAAAGTAGTGGAGAACATCTTTTGTACATTTTTACAGCGAAAGGTTAAGTTGGCCGTTCGCTTGGCAAAGAGAAAAGCATGAACTTGTCAGCTTAGATGTGATGCGCTTGGCATTTGTGCGCCCTCTCTCCAAAAGAAAAGCGGATGACATTAGCTCCCGATTGTTTTTCTGATCGCCGATACAGTTCGATACGCCCCTCCCCCCCCCCCTGCCAAGATAAACCAAAGGATGTCTCACACAAGCCAGAATTCCCGTCTCCACCCTCACTCCTTCTCTCCGTCAGCGCTTCTAGTCCTCACTCCCTTGTTCTATTGCACTAATCCATTCCTTAATTACTACAAATGCGTTCAGCTTCCAGTTACTTAATATTGACGCCGGGTGGGGTGGGGCTCACTGTATATCATTTATTTGTGTGAGAGTGTGTGTGTGTGTGTGTGTGTGTGTGTGTCTTTTTTGTACCTTTGTAGAAGGAAACCGTGAGGATGTCATGGCTGCTTTTGTCAGTGCAAACTGTGTATTTCTATTACTTAACCAGTAGAGGAGTCAAGTCAGCCAGCCAGCCAGCGTGTTTGTCATGTAACCTGATGCTCGACATGTTGAATCATGGGATATCGCTCGAGTCATTCCATCCGATTTGTCAGTCAGCTCTAACGTACCTATATAATTATACAGTATATATATATACATGTATGTATCCACACTGTCAATGTGATTAGAGTTCAAAGAGGCATCTGGATGGAGGCCTGACCCACTGTGCGGGCAGACGTAGCACCAAGCTGAAGGGCGTTTGGGTGGAGGTTTGGAGGGACAGGTGGGCTATTTTGATACTTGTAAGTTGTGGCGGATTTCTGACCACACTCTTCTATCGCCTTAACCTCGCAAGCAAGCGTTTTTTTTTGACTTGTGAGTGGTGTTGGAGTGCGTGATCGTGTACCTTTAACGGCATAAAGAGTAACCAGCTGCTTTCCCACGCAGCAAACGCCCCGTCCTTCAACGTTGGGTAAAGCCCTCAAAAGTTTTGACACACTAAAGCCATCCTGAACTTTTTTTCTCTATTTGAGCCGCACGAATCGTGACCCAAGACAAAAATCAAATCCTGATCATTGGGAGGTTTTTGCTTTTAAGTTGTTATTATTTCTATTAATCCCCAGATTCTTCAAAGAGGTAATATAAATAGATATATTCTCCTACTTTACGATTTCTCCTTATTAGGGATATTTTATTATGTCAGTTTCCTAAGATGGTGTATTGCAGTATATTTTTAGACTTGCTATTTTTGGAAAATGAACGTAACTAATCAAGAGGATATGCATTATTTTTCCGTTTATTTCAGGTGAGTTTTAGAAACAATGACAGCGTTAATTGAAATTTGACCAAATGGGAAAAAAAAAATAAAAATGAAGGGGACTGATGTATGACCTGAGGTTGGAGATAATAGGCCAGTGGAAATCTCCCATCCAGCCAACTTCTAATGAAGTGTAGATATCTGAATCCAGGAAGCACCGGGCACTCTTTAAACAGACAGTCAATGGACAGTGTAGTATTTTGGCAAGATCTGTAATAATTATATTTAAAGTAAGAAAAAAAATATTTAAATCTAGTAAAACATATTAAGATTTAATTTTAACTTATTTGGAAATACTGTGTCTAATTGATTAACTATATCCTGTTTTCTTTGTGCTCCAGGATAGAAAAGATTTCTGTTCATTTGTAACAATATAAATATTATTTAGATTTTTTTTTCTTTAAATTATATCATTTTTAATTGGGTGGAGGCCACAGTGAAGCTCACGCCAGCAGACGGGAGAGAAAGCACTCGCATGAAAACACGGGCTCGTGTTTTATCAGAATTCCTGTCTTTACATGCTGGAAAAAAAAAGTCCAACCTGACCTCAAGAATTGGGGGGCGGGGGCAACACTTCCAGGTCACATGCCGTTTGGGAGAATGTGGCAACGTGGTCACCTGAGCATTTATTGATTAGTCCTATTAGGGGAGAGACTGATGGGACACCTGAGACAGGACAGAATGCCCCCTGGTTTTCAAGGAGAAGATCCCCCTCGGATGCTGAAGTGGGACCAGTTTTCATCCTCTGAAACAAAAGTCACTGAGGGTCAGGAATTAGGCACTGTGTGAAAATTATTAGGTAGGGGAAGCATTAGCATTAGTATTCATGTATTTGGCAGGACAGATGGGTTTATTTTATTATGTTTTTTGGTCTACAATCATGACCAAACCCACAAACTCTACACTTTACATAAAAAAGTGTTTGTGTTCTCTCAGTTTTGTTTGCTATAGAAGTACTGTTTAGATGTAGTGAGGGGATCCTATTGCCATTGCCTTTAGAGCAGCGGTCCCCAACCCCCGGGCCTCGGACCGGTACTGGTCCGTGAGTCGTTTGGTACCGGGCCGCGAGAGTTGAGGCTCAGGTGTGAAATGTATGGTTTTCAGGGTTTTTATCGGTTTTCAGCGTTATTTTGTTATCGTTTTTATCGTTAACTCGGTTTTCCTGGGTCTTTTCACGTGTGTTATGAATAAATCTTCTTTTTTTCGGTACCGGCACTAGTTTTATTTTGTTGTATTCATCCGCGACACCTTATTGCCGGTCCGTGAAAATATTGTCGGGCATAAACCGGTCCGTGGCGCAAAAACGGTTGGGGACCGCTGCTTTAGAGGATATTATTTAAAAAAATATATGTTAAAAGTGAGTCTTAGCATCTGCTAACACTAGTCATTTTCACACAGTTCCTTACTAAGTAAGCTATCATTGTTTGTGATGGGCACAGATGGCAGCCAGGGTTTTATTATAATCAATAAGTAGATTAAATGAAGTTTCTCCCTCCTGCATCAGATGACCACTCTTGCCTTTCTCCCAGATGTGCTGTTACATATTTGGCCCCTAGAGGGCATGAATCAGATGTTGGAGAAGCATGTAGAGGAGTCACAAGGCCACATCCTAAACCCTTTCAGCAGCTTTTCCTTCTTTTCCTGCCCCCATTTTTTTTTTTTGAGTACTAGGAGAGATGTAGAGACTTCCTGGAAAATTAGATCAAGAAAGCTCAGCAAGGAGGCTGCCCCACGTTTTCCAGCTGGATTGTGTGTAGCTATTTACTCAAGTGAATTTCCTCCAAGCACCACACAGGCACAGTCGCATCCTTCTTTACCATGGCAACAAGGCAGGGCAGGAAGTTTGTACGTGGCGTCCACAGTGGCGAGGTCACACACTGAGTAACCTGTGCTGATGCCTCACAGGAAGTGTGTCCACAGAAGGAAAAGTACCAAGAGCAACCGCTGAGATTCTGCTTTCTGTGTGGTCTGTATTGATGCTTATTGTTGGCGTATATTTTGATATATTTCGGGTGGGGGGGATGAAAAATTATAGTGAAAGGTCTAGATATTTTTGGAGTAGAGAAGCAATGTGTGTATCAGATTATTGTCACTTTGTCTTGCTCTCTGAAAAATCTCTTGGAACTTTTTTGTTTGTTTGTTTTTCTGAAGAATTCTATAACATCCCAACTGATTTAATGTTCGATTGAGAGAATATTTATAAATTTTAAGTCCTTTGTGAAAATTCTGTGTTTGTGTTTTTATTTCAGAGCTTTGAATTTGTAAACTAACTTATACTGATGAGCCAAAGGAGACCTGTAGGGTGGTTAATTGCACTCAGCTGACAGGTGTAGAGGTCATCTTGAAAGTTTATTTGGGTTAGATGCCTACCATTACAGGATTATGCGTTCCTCTTCAAGGTTATCTAATTTTGCCTGCGTGCAAAACTTAGAGGACGTTAAAGATTACTTCACTGTATGCGATCAATACCGAGTTAATCAAAGTTCCTCCACCAATGAGCCGTAGTGATGAACAGTGTCCACAGGAGGTCAGTGGTGTGACACCAGTGTTCAGGTCAGATGGGGTCAAAGCCTACTCTGACCTCTACATTTAAGTATTAATCAGGGCGCTGATTAGACAGTATGTGGTCATCTGTTAGTTTGAAAACGACAGGCGAAAGGTTTCAACCTTCCCCTGCCCCTTTTCCACGTCTCCATTTTCCCTCCCTGCATGTCCTCTGTCAGCAAAGTCATTATCTGCCTTTGCCCTTCATCCCCGTTCAGGCCTCAGGGTATTAGGAGTGTTCAGCACACACACACATAACACTGCAGGGCCGTAGTGTCTGTTAGGCGGGGATAACAGCAGCCAGACCACAGGACGATTAGTGTGTCATAATAACATAACTAGCAGCACACTTTGACCTGAGAGGCTTCTCAAGTGCACCAGCCTGCTCCAAGACTATTGGCTGCGTGGTAATGGAGCCGAGAGAGTATATTAAAAACTCACTGTGGGTGGAATAAATGGTGACCTCTTGTGAATAAGGGAGCAGCGGAAAGGAGTTTAGGGTGGAATAAATCGAACTGACGTCAGTGTATTGAAATTACGATGCCTTCATCTTAAACAAAGAAAAATGTGAGGGATTAGGGTCATTTCATTGTTTTTATTTCTTCATGCAAAAATAAAACAAAAGAATGTAAACAAAATTCTTGTAGGCTAATCTTATTTTTTTTATTATTATTTCTAAAAGACATCCGCAGTCAGATAGGTCAATTCCAATTTTAAAAGGAAATGGTGCTGTCTGCCTTTTCCAAATAGAAAATTAGCATACAACATTTTAAGTAATGAAAGAATTTTTTACAGGATGCACTATTTATCAAACGTATCCATCTTTTAAAGGCTACCTTTTGCATTTTTTTAGTTAAAAAAAAAATACATTTTCCATACTATTATATAATTAATTTCAATTCAATTCATTTTTATTTATACAGCACCAAATCACAACAACAGTCGCTTCAAGACGCTTTATATTGTAAAGTAGACCCTACAATAATACATACAGAGAAAAAAACCCAACAATCATATGACCCCCTATGAGCAAGCACTTTGGTGACAGTGGGAAGGAAAAACTCCCTTTTAACAGGAAAAAACCTCCGGCAGAACCAGGCTCAGGGAGGGGCGGGGCCAACTGCTGCGACCAGTTCGGGTGAGAAAAGGAAGACAGGATAAAAGACATGCTGTGGAAGAGAGCCAGAGGTTAGTATATATTAGTTAATTAGTATATATACAATTTTGTATCACTGGTCCGTACAAAATATTGTTTTGATCCTAATGGGAAATTGTAACATTATTGCAAAGAAGTCAGGCATGTAAATCTTCACCAGAACCCTACTGATAATGTAACAGGTGATCACTGGTCAATTGAAATGAATATTGAAATGAATTTACAATATTCAGATAGAAACACATGCATGGGTATGTCACATACCGAAATATATTTATAGGTTTTATATACAGATAATCTACAGAAATCAATTTAATTGATAATAGTAATTATAACCAAAAGTATCACCAAACTTTATTTATACTTTTGAATAATACTTCAAATGTGAGTATCTTTGTCTCTTATGTTTTTATTGACTTTTTCCTTTGTTTTCTGTAATGGTTTTATCATCATTATAAAAGCTCCCATTTTTCATAACAGTCTCAGAGTTATGATAATTGAAGCAAAAGTTAACTCATACACAGAAACATGAAGTCACAGCCTGTTGTCCACTCTATTTCTTTGCTTAATACATTAAGTAACAATAAGCCAATAATGTGATGTCATAGAATATGTAGATAAATTATTTTTGCAATACAAATACTTTTTGATTTCCTATGTAAGTATATAGTTTGGCTACAACAGCATTGATCCACCAGAGATGCACCTCGCCATGGCAGCAAGTCTGACGGGCAAGAAGCCAAATCGTTTTCCATGTATTAACATTCACATACTGCATTCCCCATTTAAGCTTGATCACAGTCAAACTGTTTCATGATTTTCATTTCAATGATTTCAACAGCAGCGAGCACAGGGCACAAAAAATGGCATTAAGAATGAACTTAAGACATTAGATAACTGAATGTTAAAAATAAAACATTCTGCAGACTCAAGGTTGTCCTTTATGTATGAAGCCAGAAAGCTGCTTTGACAGATCAGCAAATGGAAGCATCTGCTAGAGAAAGAATCAATCCAGCAAATGCAAAATAGACAAAAAGCCAGCTTACACTGAGGGAGACCCCGACACAATTGCCTAACTAGCTTTTCATCTGCTCCTCTTTCTTTCTCTGTTGGTCTAATTACCACGTCCGGCTTATTGTCCTCCTGATGACTGTAATTAATCAAGTTCTGCTGCCTAATCTCTGAATCTCATCATCCTTACAGTACACCAGGGCCGGCCACACCGGATGGTATCCTGATGTAAGCTGTTTTGGGGAGCGCAATTGTGTGCGTGTCTGCAACTTTGCATGCAGCAGTAAATTGCATGGTCCCACCCTGCTGTTTGTTTTCTTTTCTTTCTTTTTTTTTGTTGGCAGTGTTTATCCTTTGCATACAGGTCAGTAATTGTTACTCATCTTCTCCTCCTCCTTAGAGCAGTAGGTGGATGTTTGCAGACAGGAGTCGAGCTATTTATCTTCCAAGAAGGTTTATTTAGCATCAAAGTGTTCTCCCTAACTGAGGCCTCCTTGGCTCCTGTCTACACAGAGAGAGAGAGAGAGACTCCTACTGTCACAGCCTTGTCCTCTCTTGAGCTTCAGATGGCTTACCAGGTCCTTAATCTGTCCTATGAGTGACATCATCCTCTGCCAGCATGCTCCACTTATTCCTTACAGGACAGCAGGCAAGAGGGAGGGAGGGAAAGCATTAGGTGGTGTCCACTGGTTTGTTAGGAAAGGTGAATTAGCTCAGCAGCAAAGCTTTGGAGAGTAAGTAAGAGTAAGGTGGGATCCTGCTTGCACACTTTGTCTGGGCAATGGCAGAGGGCACAGCGGAGGGAGACACTCACATGGAGGAGCTGCTGGATCATGGTCTAGGCATGGAGGAGACAGCCCACGGCCTCCTGAGGAGGCCCTCATTGAAGGAGAGCTACCACAGCGACTCCCTGCTGGCACCAGACACTGACTTCATGACAGGTATACAGCCACAGCAGCTTGCTCTCTCACGTACATCACTTCCATGCAGTTAGTTTTTGTCTGACGTCTGCTTGCACACAGATGCATGGAGGAGGACGCTGAGCCGAAAGTAAATGAGCTGGAGCCTTTAAACATGTCATGTGATTGGGGTTTCTTGTCACAGCCGTCATGATCATAAAAAATTATCATAAAGATTTTTATGTGAGAGCTACAGAAAATTAAAAGAATGAAAATAGAAACAATACTATCTATCTATAATGTTCTATAACTAAGAGCGTGGAGGTGATGATAGTTTGTAACCCTAGATGTATAAAAGTATGTGAAAGAACAATTACAGAGCTATTTTCACCTTTATTGCTGTGCATTCCTTATATACAGTGGGAGGGATGAGTGTTGGATGCAACATGTAATGCAAAACACACTGTTCTCACGACACAGGCCACTTTATTAGTTACAGTTGTGAAATCTCCTCTGAGACAAGTTTGACTTTTTAACATTTTACTCCTTAAAAACTCAAAGCTAAACCAACATTAAAGATAAAAGAACAGTTAGCTTTTTGATGTTAGAAAAAACTGACCAAAAAAGCAGAGCTCATGCACAACTGCTGCTTTGCATTGCACAGAATTTTGCAGGTGGACCTAAGGTAAAGGGTCTGTGTGGCGTATGAATAAATCTTACAATGAAGAAAAAGAGAACCCATGCATGTATGATTTCCAATATGACAGATTTGTTCAAATCACTTTTTGATTTGTGTCCAGAAATCAAAAAGAAAACAAATCTGAGCTGGAAACTTTGTTTGAAGAAGAATGTGACTCAACAGGTGTGTCTGAGAGAACTTTTTAAGAACCTGATTTCTCTCTCTTCAGGCATAAATTATTGTTCTTACGATTGCTTTTAATGACACATTTTGTTTTTGTTCTGTTTCTTTCACCTTCTCATAAATACACTGGCTAAAAAAACAACCAAACAAATAAAAAAAAGATCTTCCCACGCTTTTAGATTGCTGTCGCTGGACTCTATTGGTTGTCAAACAAGATAAAGCCAAACGCTAATCCAAAATATCTCTCTTACTTCTCACATGTGACATAGTCATAGTCAAGCTGTGGGCGTTGTGGGATGTGTCTTATCTGAGAAGATTTGGGGAAATGCCCTGTCCCTGCTGGGATACTAGCATCAGTGGACTAACATGTGAAGGACTGCGTGCGCACACGTGGCCTGTGTGTGTGTCAGGCTGCTGACTGCTGATACGAGCAGACAGATGCCGTTCCTCCATTCAAGAGGTGCCAGCTGCAAACCGAGATTAAAACGCTCCATTGGCTCTCCGTGCTGCAGTTATAGCTCAACGTATTTTCATTTTGCTTAAATGTATATGAGTGTGTAAAGTCTGGAAGCCTTCACTGCGATAACTTGGCAGTGTGTGCATTTGAATGTGTTTGAGAAACAGCAGATATACTTAATGCACGGGGCTGCATGTGTGTTTACATTTGCGCGAGCAGCGCTTAGGGTGCCTGCCTGTTCTTTGTGGGGCCGAGTTAGTGCAGAGACTGAGCTCTGGGCTGCTAATTCCATTTTACAGCACTGGGATTATGTGCTGTTCTAATCTCAGTCCCATATGGGCTGCATGGAGGTAGCACGAGGATGATGTCATGGTCAGGACAGGAGGAGAAACAGAAGACCACATGCCTACACAAAAATCACAACTCTCCGTGAGAGGCAGATTACTGCCTGAATAATTACACTGAAAATCGTCATCCTGGCCAGGTCATTGCTTAGACTCGATTCTCAAAGGAACTACGGCAACAAGTGAGAGTTAAAAATAGTTTGAATGTGCATTTTATGCACTTCACAGACGCTAAATTCTGAAAACCTTGAAAGCATTCAAACAATAGTGTAAGATCCAAACCTGATTGGAGTTTAAACTGCATATTATATAATAGTGGTCAATGCAGTTGAGATTATTATTATTGTTGTTATTATTATTATTTCCATCTGATTCATCTGTTTGGTATGAGTGTATTCATTTAAAGCAATTCATTATCAGGGATTTTAACATTTAGTCCTTTTACTGAATCTGGAAAATTGTAAAATATTCAAAGTAAAATCCCCCATCAGTATTAAATAGTGTAATATTACTGCTGTGTTTAAGACTGGGCTCATTTTAAAACTTTATGTTCAGCATCATATTCTATAAATCGCTGTCCTGTGAGTGCCACATATCTATGAACAAAAAAAAATCAATTGTTCATGAGCTCAGAAAAACGGGCCTACATCCTGATTTTTAAGAAAGTATTTAAAAATAAAATATTGAAGAAAAATTATCTGAATTAAAAGGCTTGAGCAGTGTGTTGGTTAATGGTTAACTGTCAATACCCACAGGGAGGGATTCAAATGAAAAATCAAGGAGTGTTGGCAAAACAGCTGATTAAACATGGTAGACTGAGATATTCTCATAAATGCTAATCTGAAAGTGCTGTGAGCCTGCACCTGCTTAACTTGGCTGTTTTATTCGATCGGACATGGTCACAGCTGCTGTCCTCTCTCCATCATCGTCAGCGCTTTTCTTACGAGTGCATTGAATGAGTTATTAACAGCTTTTTCAAACTCAGTCTTCTCTACATCACACATGTTGACCATTGGTGGTTAGCAAGAGCGAACTCATCTGGTACGATGCTAAATCACTGAAGCTCATTTACTTGCTAATTGTGGGTGTTTCTATATGAAGCTTTATGACAGCTCGGTCCGAGACTAAAGGAGAGAGATCATTATGCTTTAATTTATGTTTATTTTTATATTTCAAGCAATGTTGCCTTGCTTGTCTTGAACGCCACTGCTCGTGACTGACAAGTCACAATGATATCAGTGTCCTCGGTTCCTGTTTACTTTTGGCTCCTCACACATGGTTTTGAAAGATCAAGATGATCGCGATGGTCAAAAAGTCCAACTGGAGTCATCAAGAAAAAAGTAGGAGACATCACAGTGGTTATTATCCATATTTTATATACAAATGGCAGCTTTTACATTCATGAGTACAACATTTAGCCCTAAGCTATTTGTTTATGTGTTACTTGTTACCTTTTTATCCACCAGTTCTTATCGCTAACTTTTTAAAACGTTGTAGCATTACTTTAGTTTTTCTGCCTTTTATCCATTCGTTTGAGGTATTCTTAACTACTGTTTGTTATACTCTTGCCCCCTTTTAAGCTGTTCTTTAGTAATTTTATACTTTTAACCCCCCCCTTTTTTTTTTTTTTTTTTTTTTTTTTTTTTTTAGCTATTCTTAGCTACTTTTTAGCTATTTTATACTTTTAGTCTTTTTAAGCTTTTCTTAGCTCACCTTTAGCTATCTTATACTCTAGTTCAGGTAAAATTCCAGATATTTATGCATTTTTTGCACTTTTAGTTACTTAACCATGTTTTTGTTACTTTTCTATTTCTATTACTATTTCTATTTATATCTGTACCTATTACTCTTAGCTATTACCATTATTAGTATATTCAGTTTAATTAATTAAGCCCGAGAGCCTGTTTAGCTAAATGGATCTAGCAAGCAACCCATATGCTGTAAGTTTAAAGCAGAGGCTGTGGTTTGCTGTGTGTCGTTTCCCCTGTCGTTTCTCTCAGCTTCTTCTCTCCACTCTTTTATCACAATAAAGGTACAAAGTGCAAAAATTGTTATAAAAAAAATCTATTGAGGCTAACAAGTTTTCATGCAACAGTGGTATTATGGTTTGGACAGCTAACTCATTATGCTGATGTACTTTTTAATCAAACCAAAATGCTTACTTAATCAAATTAGTTGAGCTTCTTCACGATTTATACACACAGCCCCTGGCAAACTGGATAAGTACCCCTTCGGGTAAAAGCACCCCTGGTAGGGAATCAGAGTTTTTGTTGACTTAAGGAAGCAGATTACGCAACTGATCCCTGCTCCTTCTTGTATATTCTGGCTGAGCTTGACTGGGAAATGATGCTGTTCAGCTGACTCCTGTTTCACTGGGGTTTTTTTTTCTTAAATCCTGTGCAACCACAAGCACGCATTAGTTTTTATTTGTCTCTGCCTCATCCTCCCCGTTACTCAGAGTGACATGCACTGTAAACTGTAACTCTGTGGATGTGCAAGATGTTTACAGCTTCACGGCACAAGAACAAGCAGCGTCTCAGGTTTATCTCTGCTGCTTCCTCTCTGTGTCTAGAGCGCTGTTAGTGACAGGGGGCTTATGTGTGGGGGCGGGGTCAAAGAGGCTCAGGCTGTGGGATTAACATTGTAGTCTGCACACACACACACACGCATATACACACAGAGACACACACATGCAAGTACACTTACACGTACACACAATTTAGGCTGGATTGGACGACTGCAGAGTTTTTAAGCATTATCAGCCCCGCCCCCACCTTCATACACTCTCATCCTGAGCAAAGGGCTTTAAGCTCTGTCATACACAACTGCACATCACAGATTGTACCCTGCGACCACCAAGGAAACGTGAGAGGATCTAAACACCAAGACCCTCATCTCCTGCTGCAGATGCTGTAATACCATTTGGATGCTCTGAAAAAACAAAAGGCGGCTAAAATACCAGAAAGGCTGATCTTGTGTGTGTGTGTGTGTGTGTGTCTGTGTGCGACATAAGTGGAGCAAAAGAGATGAAATCTTAGTGGACGTCAACGCCAACAGATCAAAATTAGATGGAGGGAGAGCAGGCCCGTCTGATGGGAGCAAGAGGAGGGACAAGGACTGAAAAAGTATGCTCGCGAGAGGAGAGGAAGAGGAGGAAGAAGTCTGTAGGGGTGGAGGAAGGCCCCGCTGGCCTGCAGAAGCACCGTGACTGCTCTTCAGCTTCCAGCATCTCCCATGGTAGCCACCTTTGACCCATTGTGACTGTGTTGGATTACAGATTGCCTGCAGTTAAAGATGAAGCAGAAATCACTTGAAGAGAAATGATGGTGGCAGAGGTGTTTTGGATGTGTGCTTTGACGCCATTGTTTACACGCTGCTGCATGGTGTCTGCGGGGATGATCTGTGTCCAGCTGTGTGATGACCTCATTAGATTTCTACAGTGCAGCCATGAAAAAGGGGGACGCTAAAGAGCTCGCCCCTCTCTCTGATTACACCTTCTATAGATCTTGATGTCAAGTCAGCTGCTTGCATCTATTTCAGGCTGGCAGTTGTTTAAAGGATGACCTGGACTTTTGTGCATTTTTTTCTAATGATAATGCAAAACATGTCATGCTATCTGTCTTCATATCTGCAGACGACCGCAGCTCGGCCAGCGGCCTGGATGTGGCCGATCGGCTGACATATCTCGAGCAGAGGATGCAGATGCAAGAAGATGAAATCCAGCTGCTGAAGATGGCTCTGGCTGACGTCCTGAAGAGACTCAACATTTCTGAGGAGCACCAAGCAGCTGCTGCTGCCGCTGCGGCTGGCAGGAGAGCACCGGGGGCCAAAGGTGAGCAAAGATCTACTGTCATATCCATAAGCCAGTGGAAGGATTTCAGGTGTGTCGATACATGAAGTGCTTTAATCCCTCAGCCTGCTGCTGTCTTCTGCTGTACACCAGAAGACATCGACTTTTTTATAGATTGTACATGATGTGCTTGATTCAGCCATTCTTCCTCAGGTGCATTTGCTAGAATGGGACTATATTATTAAAAATGCACATAATGCAGAAAAAAAAAGATGTTTTAGAGATAGGGGTTTTGTTTTGTTGTTTAGTTCTATATGTAGTCAAAGAGAAATTGAATATCACAGTTTATCAAAACCAAGCACATGTGATCAAATTTTAGAGATAAATCTCACAAAGCACAGTAAAGTATCATGTTTGAGAAACTGAATCAAATCATTTGTTTTGCTTAATCCCAGAGTCGTGCAAACCCAGTTATGTGCTCAGTGTTTAACGACAGAAATGCTAATAAAAATTCAGTCATGGCTTTTTCTCAAAAGGGACTTTGTTTGTGCAGGCAACAAAAAGAGCATTCACAACAAACACAGTTCACACAATGTGCGTGTGTGTGTTTGCTCCCACAGCCAGGCCAGTGTCTCTGGCTCTGCCCTCCAGAGCCCCCATGGTGACCCCCAGCACAGCTTCTCTGAAGAAGAGCACCACGCTGCCCTCCAGCACCACAGCCAGGAACTACAGCCCAACACCACCCCGAAGGTACCCTGTCCTCTGGGAGGGAGCTGGAGATTATTTTCACTTTTTGAATATGCAGGAGATCACGTTGTGTATTTTCCAAGCCGACTTAAATGTCTGCCGTTAAACGAGGCATTAAATTTGCTGATTGATTTCTTTACCGCTCACTGTGGAGTGATCTCACACGGCAGGCCTTCTCACCCCACCTCACCCACTCGGAGCGAAGAGAAGTCTAACATATACAAGCGTGTGCTAATCAAGCAGCTTCAGTCTTCATTAGCGAGCTTCGCTTCTCATTATTTAACATGCAAAGGCAATCAGAAAGACAGCCTCCGGTATCTAAGAAACTGCACACGGATGCTCCGTAATGATCCCCAACACCAGCCTCTTCTTTTTCAAAGCAATAAAGCGCCGCTCCATTTTCTGCACATCTCTTCCTCTCAATTACATTTCAAATGATACTACTATTAGATAGCATTAGTTAGAGAGCATGATAGGCTATCTCTGTGGCACCTTAATGTGCTGGTGCTACATCTGGGCTACTCTGATATAATTGCACAGAGAGTGGTAAATCTCCATTCACTTAAAGCCGGCCGCTCAGTATGAGGAAAAAGCAAGACGGAGAATCACCCACATCATCGCGCTCATCTTTATTAAAGCTGGTTCATTTCTCTCCACTCTTATTTCACCTTTCTAATTAATCTCTCCTTACCTTTTGGCTCTTTCCTCTTTCTCTTCTGTGCTGTCCATTTCTTCTTCTTCTTTTTTTTCTGACCCCACTCGCTTTTTTCGTCTTTCCAGTGGTGTGAGGAGCCCACCTGGTAGCGTGAAAGACAGTCCGTGTAAGACCGCTAGAACACGACCCGCCTCTGCAGCCTCGAGCAGCAAGAAAGTTCAGGACAGGTGAGAAGCTGTTATTGAATTTCTAAATTTACACACACACAACAAACTTAGGCGTCTGTCAAATTTACAGCACAGTTGTGTAACAGTGTTTCAGATTTCTTTGCCCACGTACACACTTCTCACAAACCAGATCATGTGTGGATCTCTGCTGATTTCGAGGTGACTTACGGCCGATTTTGTTTCTAAATTTAAATCAAAGTTATCTCCGCCCCAGACATCCTGTTTCAAGAGCAAACGCGGGGCACGAGCACAGGAAACCTTTAATTACTCAACCTGAAACTGATGTGTCAAGATGGCAGCCTTTTATAGTCGGATGAAATCTCCCTTCAGATCTGCTAACTCTCTCTTTCTGTCCCTGCATCTCTTTGTTTCTCTCTCCCACTCGTGTCCTCTGGCATCTCTGTATCATTTTTCTCTCTCTCCTTCAACATAACAGCGGCAAACCCAGAGAGGCTGCAGTGAATGTAGGTAAGTTGACTGGTTCCCGCTGGCAGCATTCAGAACAGGGCTGTGAAAGAAACCCGGCGTTGTTAAACTGACTCTGAATTGCACTTGTGTTGCTTTGCTGCAGGGACCAGGCGTGTGACACACTGCAAAGGTAGGCTTCGTCCCTGTCTGACACCCCCAGTAACGCAAAACGGCCACTGTTTACATTTATAATGAAGCGAATCGTGTTTGAGCTCCTGTTTTATCTTCATCTTTTCATATTTCCACATCTCACCATGACTTGTGTGCCTTCCCTCGCCCCTTCCACCTTTTTTTGTCTTTCTTTCATCCCATCCACATCTGCAATCCGCCCTTCACGCTCTCTTCATCGCTCTTCTTTCCTGTCACTCCTCCACTCTTGCCTCCTTCTCTCTCCGTCCTCACCTCACCTCACCGCTTCACTTAGTGACTATGCAGATCTATCTGAGCCCCCTCACAAGAAAGACTGGGTCTTCTGAAGCAGCCAAGTCCGCTTCTGCGGTGCCCACCCACAGCGTGCCCGCGCCCGCTCCTAATCGCCCTCAGGCGAAGGGGGGCGGCAAGCCAGAGGCGAGGAAAGCAACCCCATCCTTCACCTTAAACCTCCAGAAGACCTCAAGCGGCCAGAGCGCAACGCATGACACGTCCAGCTACAAGAGCCCCATCAAATCACCCAGCCAGTACTTTCAGATTTGTTACTGACACGCAGGTGGACCACAGAGGACGAGAGCTGCAGTCTTCTTCTTCACTTTTAATGCACAAATAGGGAAAAGTGTGGACAATTTATTTTTTCCATCCCTGCTGCTGAGCATACTAAAACCCTAAAACAAATATGTGAAAGCCTCAATGAACCACTTGAAACTACAAATACAGGTTTTGTTGCAATTCAGCAATTGGGACTTATTTCTGAGGATAGAGTGAAAGCTTTGATGCATTTGTAGCCACACCGCACAGCATAGCAATAGCTCCATTTGTCGCACGCTGGTACCTGCACAGCGCTTCACCAAAGGCCTGTGTCCACCGCTAATGTTTGTCTCTGTCACGCTGCATGAGAAGTTGCCGAGTGCGTGGGCACCGAGTGTGCGATGTAAGAGGGAGGCTGGTTTTTTGTTGTTGTTGTTGTAACTCGATGTGTGCCAGCAAGTCTGTTTGCTGTGATGTTTTCGGTTTCGTAGCTGATGTCCCACCTTAGATCCCACCTTAGATTATTTACAGTGTGTACCCAGAAAGTCTCATTTTAAATCAGGAGAAACAATAAAAACAAACACTGTGAAAACACTTGTTGTGGTTCAGTTTAATGTGTGTGAGTGTGTGCATGTGGTGGTGGCTTGTACCATAATAAAAGAAAGAGGTGGTCTACAGCTATGCTCCAGCTATCAGCTGCTCACATAGCAACAAATATGGGGCCACTTTAATATGATGACAGCAACAGGCTTTTATGAGGTAGCTAAAAAGAACTAATGGTTGCTGAACACTTTGATGAGCAGGAAATTGCTGAAAATCACGTACTGTGACCTTTTTTTTTAGCATTCAAGTGCACGTTTAAGAGAATTACAAGAGCAACAGTTTCCGGTTCTACAGTTTGCACAGCCTGCTCTGAACGCTCCAGTATTAGCTTTCACAGATTTGATTGTTCCACGCACATGAACTGTGAAAGATCTTGGAATTTTCCTTTCTCAGAAGAAAGCTGAGGATGAGGAGCCTCATGGAGGAAGCACACTGGACAACCAAACACTAGCTGGACTGTTAACTCCAGCTATTATTAACACTGGCCCGAAGCTGTGTAACTGGACAGTACATGGACTTTGTAATAGAGAGCTGGTAGGTTACAGGCTCTTTAACTCACGCACTTCCCTTTGGCAAAGCCTTGAAAAGTCTAGGTCTGCAGTGAATGTGTGTGATTCGTCTGCAATGTTCCCATGACTTTATCACATTGAACTTTTAGAGTAAGTGACAAACCAAAATGTTTCAGTCTAACCTCGAGATCAGTTAAACTAAAGCTTTCTGCTGAAATGCTGCCCCCCCGTGGTGTTATTTTCACTTCATGTTTGCAGAGCAAGATCAGAGGTTATGCACTTTGGATGGCCCGGGTGCCAAAATGAAATAAATGCGCCATTAAAAAAAAAATAAAATTAATGTGTCATTAATCAGTTAAAATTGGAAATAAATAAATCAATAAATGTTTTGTATATTTAAATAAGTTTTAATTTGAAGTAACTTATATATTAAATCAGCTACTTCCAGTTTTAATGAATAAACGACACATTTAATTAATTATTTAATGATGTATTTAGTTAATTCATTTTGGCATTTGAGGCCTTCGATACAAAGAGTGAGCACATTTTTCTTCTAGTATTTAGAAATTAAATGCGTTAGACTTGAAATGGAAGCAAAAGGTGATTTTTGGCAATAAATATTTTCCATTTTGCCAGATTATGTTTATCGATGAACTGAAGATTTATAAACGACTGTGATATGACAGCCTCCCTCCATGGCACTCACTTCCAAATGATAACTAGACTGATGGTTAAATCAAAAGCAAAATCTACATGTCTGTATTAGAAGGATTAGATTGCAGCTAGCTGTGGTAGTTGCTATCCTGTGGCTACTCACCATTTATTTTTTTATTTAGTTCTTTTACTTTTTAATGTTCTTCTTTCATTTTGAATTTTTTTTGTAATTCCGTTTAGTTTCAATTAATTCCAGAGTTTCAAGAGTCAGTTGCTTTTTTTAGTTTAGTTTTTTGGTTTGAAAATGTTTAGTTTTAGTTTAGTTTTTACTCGTTTCTGTGTCCGCTTTAGTCTTTTTTTTTTTAATAATATTGAATGAAGGGCATATGTTAGAGGCACAATTTAGGAAAATCAGTACAGGGATTATAGGTGTTAAAACACTGAACTTTTTGAAATCAGCTAACTCACAGTGTTGTAGTGAGCCGAAGTCACAATAAACACATGCATCGAAACCTCATTGAGCAAGTTAATTAAAAATAATAAATAAACAAGACGAAAACAAGCAAAGACAAAAACTGAAAAGGTTGAATGCTGGTGACCTTGAGCTCAAGGTCAGAGGTCAACTTCTCTAAAAATCACCTGGGAAATTAAAATGGATCTATTTACAGGAGAATGAGGGGCTGCAAGTATCTTTAAAAAAATATATATATTTATTTATATATTTTTCAATTTCAGTCAACAAAAGTGTTTTTTTTTTTAATATCTTTTTTGTTTTGTTTTTGCTGGCTAAAAGAGAGAGTTAGCTGGCTTTTACCTAGATAATAACCTTGGTACTCACCCATCAGAACTTCATCTGTTGAGGCTTGTGCTTTGCAAAGTCACTGCCTAAATCCAAAGACATGGCAGTTCACTCATCCTTTTCTCTTTTGATCATAAAACACTTGCCTCTTGCATTAGCTGACATCACCAGGTTTGCACACATTATCCACAAATCATAGAGAGCAAGGAAAGGATGTATAAGTAATATATTTCCCAGCATGCTACCTCCTTCATGTTCTGGGCCTCAAATGTTTAAAATTACAGTGCTGAGTCTCACATATTCTAACATCATAAGTTGCAACACATTTAGAATGCGTGTAGCATCTGACACACATAGTTTCAGTGTTTCAACAGAAAAAGTGCAGGAGATTTGTGACCTCAAAGTGCATCCTCCACGTGCTCTTTGGGAGTTAATAGGACCTCTGCTGTTGAAAAGGAGAACTACTAAAGGCTTGATTGGGATTTTAAAATGATGGAAACATTTGACAGGTTTTATTTTGATTCTTTAAAATGTTTTAGCTCAATTTATGCTGCTTACAGCACTAATTCCCCCCCTGTTTTTTTTCAGTGTGGGGGTATTTGTTATTGACAAGATTGTAAAAATATAGAATGGCTGTAATTTTCACAGGGCGTCCCAGTCATAACAAACACACGTGACCCCAAAGGCTCCTCGTTTTTTCTGTGCTGACAAGTTTTACAATAACATATTTTTTCGGCTTTTTCCTCATTTTTATTAACTTTTAAGTTCCCCAAAAAAGTTTCAGATTCTTTAATTTTTCTAGGACGTCGTTTTTATTTTTATTTCATTTCAGGGCACTTTTTAAAAAGAATTCCCTTCTTTAAAAAAATTTCTCAGAGGGCCACATAAGAAACTAGGACTGTTGTGGAGGGTCGGACCGATCAAAGCTATTCGCTCCCTCCTATAGAGACCTCCAAAGTTAATTAAGGTTACCAAGAGAATGTGAAGAAAAAGGCTGCAGTGACTTTATGTCAAGCAGTTGTCCAAAATATTGCATGCGTTGTGTTGAAGAGATCAAGATTCAGTTGAAGTTAAAACAGCTGTATTTTTCATGTAATGCCAATTTGTACCACAAGATGGTGTAAGGAGTCAATGTGACCTTTATTAAATCATTAAAAAAAACCTAAATAACAAAAATGGCAAGTATCCAAAGCCTCTTCAGGAAGTTGGTAGGACTTAAAATAAAGTAAAAAAACAAAACAAACAAACAAACAAACAACACCCCAGAAACCCGCCCCCCCTCCGCACAGTCACTGGTTTTAGCACATCTTCAGTGAAACAGCGCCCCCAGGTGGTGATAGTTTTAGTTACAGTTTGATAAAGTACATTTAGCTGTTATTTCTGGACACCTAGATTTTACTCTAGTTTTAATTGATAATAATAACTTTGTCACAAAACCCACATATATGATAAAATGTGAATTTTATTCATTATAGAAATTGGCAGTGGTTTTGTCTCATACTAACTTTCATGACACCCATTAGATTTATGAGCAAAGTATCCAGAAAAACAAAAACAAAAAAAACCCAGATCAGACTTTTATTGACTTTCATGTACAATCAACAGCATACCAGTGTGAACATAAATCGCACCATACAACCCAAAGATCCCATTTTCCTGACAAGCAGAGCCACAGTTCTGGAGCTTTGATCGAGTCTGTGTGTCCTCCATGTGAGGAGACAGATGTTACAGATGTTACAGTGCCATTTTTCTACATGCAGTGATGATATGCTGTCTCAGCCATCAGTTGGTCCCATCAGCCAAAGATAAGGATGGGATATGAAAGAAAATACAAATTTGAAATAAGATGCACACACACACACACACACACACACACACACACACACACACACACACACACACACACACACAGAGTCATCAACATCATACAGTAATATAATACTACCCTTTTTCTCCAGGGTCTTAAAGGCTTAAAGTATTTGTGGTAATCGTGGGTTTCTCTCCAATCACTGTAAAAACTATTTCCAGGTCTACTGCGTGATAAAACGACTCTGATAATATATTTTTCTCTAAAAGGATTGCGCATAATTCATGTGGCCCAACTTCATGTGCTCAGAAAAAACACAGGGAGTTTAGTTTACCTACCTGCCCTCATCAGCTGCACAGTTGCAACCTCGCCGGGATGAGGGCGCTGCCGTGCAGCAAAACCAGCCACACTTAAATATTCCAGCAGCCCTCTCTCTCTCTCTCTCTCCCCCCCCTCTGTACCCCCTCCTCTTTGCCTCTCCATCCATCCAGCCTCCCAGTGGTTGGAGGCAGGAAAAGATGGCACCTCAAAAGCTGCTGTCAGCCACTCCGCCCGGCTTCTCGTCCTTAGGAAAGCGGCGTGCTGCCCTCTGAAGTGGCCCCGACCGACCAGCAGCCGCCTGAAACACACCGGAGGAAGATCTTTTTTAAATTATTATTATTTTCTATTAATATTATTTTTTTTAAGACAGACCCGAAAACTGTGGGCATCCGTGTAGCATTTTTCCACACCCTCTCGCCTTTTCCACCCTCAGCATCTGCACGTCCAGCTGGCTGCAGGCTTCGCAGTTGTTTTCTTCTTCTTCTTCCTATCAAAACCCCACAGATCTGCTGCTATTGCTGGACCTGGATCGTTTCTATTAGAGCCGAACTTGAGGACGAAGGACTGAGCTCACAGGGAGCATCACTGATTTCATTCAGAAGGACGATGAGGTAAGAAGCATGCGTTGGTCTTTCCCTGCACAAAAAAGCGCAGACTTCTGCATTGGTTGTGGTGGTGGGTTTTCTTTTTTTAGGGACATTAAGGGGATGTGGGGCTGATTCACACGGAATCTGGCCAGTTTATGGGATGCAATTTAGAGGCCACAGTAGGTGTATCACAGCCCGGGATTCACGGCAGCACGCGCTTTTATTGACCGGTGGGTCACCTGTTGGCCGACAGAATATGAACCTTTAAGAGAAGCACACTGAGGTCAGCCTGTGATTTAAAATAATAGGAATCTTTTTTTAAAAAAATAGCCGACTCCAGGTCGCTCGGTGATGTTTCACGTGGAGGTACTCTGCAGAGGCGGAAAAAAGGTCTTGTCATGGAAACCACACTACACGTGCAGCAGTGTGGCGTTACGGTGCACTTAATTAACAACACTTGCTGCGATTGCAGTTTTTAAACATCACCTGAAAAAAAAGGTGAAACCTGCGGAGCGTGCACGCTCGCACACACCTCTCCGCACGGGAACCAATCAGCTGTGAGCATTCGATACAGCGCTCCAGACGCAGCTCGGGGATGAGTGCGCTGGGTTGACTGGTCCAGTGTGAGTGCCTATCAGGTAAAACGTTACTGGCAGGCCCGGGTTTGTCGTCACAGCCTCCCTCCAATCAGCTGCGAGGCTGCCGCTTCACAGAAGTGGGTGAGGCAGCAGAAGCAGCAGCGTTTGGCACAGGTTCACCATGAACAGGAGGAAAAATCAGCTGACTCTAATTGCTGTTGGCTTAGAAAGTAGAGTGGGTGACTGAGTGTGCGTGCTATTGTGGTGTTACTCATGGTGTGTGACGGTCTGCCTCCCTGCTAGGGACACAAAAAATGTTTTAGTGGCTTGTTTTTTTTTTTATCCTGTGTGCTTTGATAAATGCAAGGCGTCCAGAGGTTATACTGCATGAATATATATGGGCTATTTCGTTGTAAAGCGAAATATGAGCTCTGGGATGCCTCAACTTCCAGACCTACTCCCAAATTATACACTCATGTGTTCCTCGTAGTAAGTCCCAGGCTCTAATTCCAGCACAGCAAGCGGCTTTTTCAGGGTATGTCTTGTGAGACAATAAGAGGAGGAAAAATAACTGATATGTAGAGGGATGCCAGCACTACTTGCATGGAACCTATTCCCTGCAAACCTCCCCATAGTATAAATCAATAAAGGGGCCCTGTTGTTGCTCATTTACAGCTCCATATTCATATTCTTTGGCTCTACTAGTCTGGCTTTTCATGATTCCAGTTTAAAATAATCCATACTTATTTCACTCTAGTGAGGCCCCTCAGTCCATTTCATGAGAGATACAGGGAGCATTTAGGGCAACCTCCCTTTAAGCCAGGATTGTCAAATATAAGGAATGGGGACCAGAAGGAGCCTGGCAAAGACTCCAACATCATGTGTCCTATGATGTAAAATGAGTATAACATCCCTGCTTTGAACCACCTTTCCTCTGATTAGCTCCCCATCACAAACAGAAGGTCGTATGGATGTAAGTAAAATTTATTGTTTAGCACCTTTCAAGATAAAAATCACAAAGTGCTTCACAGAAGCTAAAACATAAAAACCAAAATGAACCAAAAGCAAGTTTTAAAAGATGAGTTTTTAGCTGTTTTTTAAAAGAGACCACTGAGTCCACAGATCTCAAGCTCAAAGGGAGAGAGTTCCAGAGTCTGGGCACCAGTATATATATGGCAGAAATAAGGAATAGCAAACCTGGCACACTTAAACCCAGGTTTAGAGGGTAGGATTGGTGTTAAGCAGTAGTAGCTGTCAGTAACTCTCCAGGCAATGAAATGAAAATGTAACTCAGTGTAATGTCCTAATAGAGGCATTACTGTGTGTGTCTGTATGTGCATGTGACCCAAGGTCAATGTGAGGCTGTAAATAAGTGAATCCTGTTCTGTCGTGATAATAAAACAGCTTTTATTTTGTTAACACATACGCATCAACCACTTCCTGTGAAAGTTTGCACTGTACACTAGGCAAACTTACCTTTTTGTCATTTTTCACACAAAAAAAGCTGTGCACGCTGTGATCACATTATCCAAACTTTACCAGCATGAGTCCAAACTATGTGTAATGTTGCTTTACCCAACACTCTGCTGTCACTTAAACAGCCAGTTAAACATACAGCTGGGTTTTAGGAGGACAGATTGTGTGCTTTGTGGAGGTGCTCTGTAGGTGGCAACACAGACTATGGTTCACAAGCCTCAGCTTCAGCAGAGTTTGCTGTGGCTCCTGCGTCTCGCCTGATCACTGTGTGGGCTTCATTTATCTTTCTCTTTAAATGTCTGCGTGGCTTTAAATCTGCAAGCACGATGGAGCGGGCGTGTTGTTTCTGCTCATCATGACCGAGAGGTCCTTTGGTCCAAGCGTCCGAGTCGCTGGCATTTGTGTTCTCTGTGCTGCTGTGCTGCAAATGTCAGTAGGACACCCACAGTTGTTTTGTGCTATGATCTAATGAGCATTGATCTCAGTGAGCTGCTGTGGGCTGCAGTTTTTCATCCAGTATTTTTCTATAATGAGGCAAACTGCAGTATTTTGGAGAATTCGTATTAAAGTCCCCCCCTCCGCCTATTTTTTAAGCCAGGCTTTAAGGAACTGGCACATGCACACATCAGGCATATTTTAATAGTGGTTGTAGTAGTTATGTTTAGAATATTTTTGTTGGTAACTGTCATTTTTAATGGTGAGATTTCTCGACACTGGCTGTAAGGCATGATAGTAAGAACACAAGAGATACAACCGAATGGCAAAGGTCCCCTGGTCTCCCTCTGTGCTCTATCTGCACAATTCGGGCTGCACATCGAGAACCCTGGCTATAAACACAAGAGACTACTGAAGGAATCCAGTGCTTGCACCACTGTATTTGCTTTTCATTTGTCAAGATTAGCCAAACTAGTTTTAATTATCTCCAGCTGGAGAGAGATGGAAGGTGTTGATCTCTGGAGGAGACAGTAAAGCTTTGGTTGGCACTTGTTTTCTGGGATTGTGGGCTAAAGTGTTGATTCCTGGCTTGTTTCCCCTTCTGGAAGTCAGTTATTTCTCTTCTTTTTTCTTCTTCACCCTCCCATCCATCTTTTTGATTAATTTGCTATCCTTCACAAATGCGGCAACCTGTTTTTTCTTGTATTAAATCACTTCCTTTCCTTTCTGAACACTCGTATTGTGAACCTTTAAAATGGGACTGCGCTTGACTGAGTTGCTCAGAGTTTTTTTCAGCATGATTTGCTGCTTCGCTTTGTTTTCTGCAGCTGAATGCTATGAATAGTTTAGAATTTTCACTGTTATTCCTTCCAAGATAAGGTATGTGAAGCCCTCTGCTGGTGCCTTAGAGATACTGTAATGAATAGCAAGAAAAGCCCAATAATCGGTCATTTGACTATACTGATCACCGTTATTTTTCTAGTCTTAAGCATTCGAACCTCAGTAACTGAGAAGCTGTTTTTGTTTTGCTTCACTTCATGTTACTACGCATTACTCATAGCTATTATTACCTTTTAAAACGGTCTCCAGTAAGCCTTGTGTGCCTATTAACTACATGTTAAAGAGCACATACAGTAACTAAACTGTTGATGTGCGGTCTAGCCTGTGGCCTGAGCCTGCCCATGGCGGCCTGTCCTCATCACTACTGCCTCCATTTGAGTGGCTGGGTTTTCATTATGGTCTGAAAGTGAAGTGTGGACCCCATTAATCTGATTCGTGGCCTGACGTGTATTGACAGGATCAGTTGGTGGTATGCGTGTGACCCATATGAATACCAGCATTAATAGCGAGCTGAATTGATGCATGACAAGGGCAAACAGAGAGGTGAACTCAGTATAACCCTATGTCAAGATAATGCAAATGTACCGTATGAGAAGCTACTTTTGGGAGAAAACAAAGCACATTTCCATGTTACACCCACAGTCTGTGCAGCGAGTGTCTGAGCTAACATAAATCACGGAAATGTCATGGTTTATGCCCCGCTGTTCCAGGGAGTGATACACACCAGTGGAGGTCAAATTTCCCCCTCGGTCCATTGTTCCCGGAGCTCACAGCTGTGTGCTTTGAAGCTGTTACAGGTGTGCGTTCTTGATGACACATTTATTGTCCAGAGTTAAAACTGTGGCATTTTCACCTTTTGTTCCAGACATGTTGAAAGTTTAGTCATCTTATGTTCCCACACTTAGGAACACACATGTGCTCCCTTAAAAATAATCTTGTGTGAATCATTAAAGACAAAGCTCTGATTAGTCAAAGCTGCTTAAATAATATTTTCATACGAGCCATGGGTCAAGGAGCAGTGCGTATGTGAGGGGTCACTCTTTGGAGCAGTCATAGATAATTATCAACCAGTTTCCCTCAGCATTTGGAAATCATGTGATTTGGTTTAGTTGCACAGCTCACATCAAACTCATGAGCGGGAGACAATTCCCATCATTTGCATCCTCACTGCCTGAAATGCTCAGTTTGGTTTAGCTGCGTGCTGGAGGCAGAACACGTGATGTGCAAACTGCTGGTTGTGAATTCCCCTGTTACCTGTGCTGTTCTCACACTGGAGCGTCACGTGGGCTTTGTACTGGGGTCCTGTCAACTTTGATGACTGTCCAAGCCTGCACTGGACATTTGCCTCCTCATGTGCACCTCTGTCGGGTAATGTCGACAAAAGTTCAAGGCTGCAGTTCATGGCTGAAAATGGCTAAAAACCATGATCATATATATATAAATTTAAATATAGTAGCACTGAGACATTAGCAATGGATCTTTTGGACCCTGTGTGCTATTGGATGCATTACTATTGTAGGGTCTACCTTGCAATATAAAGCACCCTGAGGTGACTGTTGTTGTGATTTGGCGCTGTGCAAATAAAATTGAATTGAACTGAATCAAGCAGATGCTCGGATTGATGTCATTGGAGTTTGGAGACCAACTCAATATGTTGAGTTCTTTACTGCGTTCCTTGAGGCACTGCTGAGCAGTTTTTGATGTGTGGTGGGGGAGATCCATGTGAGGACTCAAGGTTTTCCAGCTCCACACTGCATTGTGCATGGTTGTGCATTGGTTTTATTTGGAGCCTACATACATACATACTTTTAGTCTTGATGTAACTTTTATTGTGAATTGTTGATATATAAACAAAACTGAATTGAATTCAATCCTGCATTATTTTTGCACAAGTCATTGCAATATCTAAAGCTGGTTGGGGAAAAATCATATAACCAACTGCTTTTGGACTGTGTCAATGATTTTTTTCCAATACAAATATAAAGTTTAATACTTAATATTATAGCATTATAAGGATTATGCAATCCTTGGATGCATATCTGCAGAGCTGTAAAAGGCTGGTGGGGTATTGCTGTTACACAGCAGGGTGGGCAGGCGGTGTGAAGTTTGTGAATGTGATAACTCGAGAACAAGGCGACGTAGGATTTTGGAATTCACAGCATGGCTGCATTAACTGAAAATCTTCGACAAGTTTGAATCTCAGTGACCTTGACCTCAAGGTCAAAGTTAAACGTCAACGTTTCTGAAAATCACCTCGGATTTTCACATTTATACCATAGGTCCATCTACTAGGAGGCTGAGGGGGATGTGTCTTGTACTTTCTTTTCCCCGTGCAATGTTTGCATGCAACATGATTCACTTTTTTATTGATTCATAGTGCATGGCACAGGAAAAGATTGCAGCTTTGATTTAATGCTGGTGTAAGTCTTGGTATGCAAACTGTGGGACACACATTTAGTTTTGTTCTGTTCTTTGTGTCACCCACCTCTCTGCAATACAAGAATGTTTTACTTTAAGGACTGGAAAAAGGCCACAGACCACAATTCAGGCATCAGTTCTTTCAAACTAACAAAGGCAATGTAATTTTGTAGCATGTAAATTAAGAGTTAACTTCCTACTAAAAGCTGCAAGCAACGATGCTTTTATTGCTTGCTATCAGTGCACCGTTTAGTCACAGCTCAGCTGCTGTTGTGCTTTGTTTTCCTCTTTGGTTAGGGTAAATGGATGAACTCTTAGTGGCTTGTATATCTTCATATGTTGGAGATGCTGGTGCTAACAGGTTGTGTAATGATGTCTGTGTTGAATGCTGCTGTAATAACCACATTTATCTAAATGCAGTCTGGCACGCGCAGCTCAAAATGGAGAATGATGTTGCACATTACGATGCCTCCAGAGTCAGGTGTGTGGTCATGTGTCTGAATGTGAATAATAACATTTTCATTTTAGGTGACAGTAGTGCTGTTTATGAGTCATAGTGATGCACATGGAGGCGTCAAGAGGCAGAGTGGGAAGGCTGATCTGCACAGACAGGCGTGTGTGTTTAAGAGTGGGATAATCAAATCTTTGTGAATGAGAGGGAAGTCACTCCCCGCCCGCCCTCCGTGTCTCCTCTACCATCTCCCATTGGTGTGCGGCGTAATTAAAATTAAAATGTGCAGCTCATGTGAGTCAGACGCCGTGTGCACGCTGCTGGTGCACGTGTGAGTATTTGTTTGCAGCTAAAAAAAAAAGATTCAATCCCCAGGCCTGAGAGGATGAGATCGACGGAGAGGACAGGAAACGTCAAAGAGCCGTTTAACGTCCTCTCTGTCACACCGCTCACACTCGTTTAATCCCTTTTCTTTCTCCACCTTGCTGCGGGCCGTGTAGCGTGACTGCACACAGGTGGGTGTTGATGGCATGACGGAAGCAAGAAATTAGATTGGATTATACAGAATATAATGTGACTGGATGGGAAAAAAAACATGCACACTGTAAAAAAGTGTGCAATTTTACTGAATCTTTCCATTTTACATTACATGATATTAGAATAAAATACAAAAATACTTTAAATTTGCATTCAAAGTCACATTGCATCATTCATTTACATTTTATTTACATTCACACCGCGTTCCAAATTATTATGCAAATTGTATTTAAGTGTCATAAAGATTAAATAAGTTGTTTTTCAATTAAACCCATGGATGGAATTGTGTCTCAGGGCTCTTTGGATGATTGAAATCAATCTCGGACACCTATGATCATTAGTTTGCCGGGTGAGCCCAATTAAAGGAAAAACTACTAAAGAAGGATGTTCCACATTATTAAGCAGACCACCATTTTCAAGCAATATAGGAAGGAAAAATGATCTCTCTGTTGCTGAAAAGCGTGAAATAGTTGAATGCCTTGATAACGTAATGAAAACCTTTCACGAAAACTTAAGCGTGATCACCATAATGTAAGAGATTTGCGGCTGAGTCAGAGCACACATGGGTTTGTGCAGATAAAGGCAAAATGAGGAAGGTTTCTGCCACACAAATACATCAGGTTAAGAGAGCAGCTGCTAAAAGGCCATTACAAAGCAGCAAACAGATATTTGAAGCTGCTGGTGCCTCTGGAGCCCTGCGAACATCAAGGTGTAGGATCCTTCAGAGACTTGCAGTTGTGCATAAACCTTATATTTGGCCAACCCTAACCAATGCTCACAAGCAGAAACGGCTGCAGTGGGCCAAGAAATACAAGAAGACTAATCCAGGGTTGCAACCCTGGATGGTCCAGATGGATGCAGTGGTGGATGGTTGGTGGACAGCCACCATGTCTCAACAGGGCTGCAACGTCAGCAAGGAGGTGGTGGAGTCATGTTTTGAGCTGGAATGATGGGGAGAGAGCTCGTTGGCCTCTTTAGGGTCCTTGAAGGTGTGAAAATGACCTCTGCAAAGTATGTGGAGTTTCTGACTGACCACTTTCTTCCATGGTAAAAAGAGAAGAACTGTGCCTTCTGCAACACAACCGTCTTCATGCAAGACAATGCGCCATCTTATGCTACAAGGAATATTATATCGAACAGCCCTGATAGTTGGATATCTCTTACATACAATCTGTGAATGCTCTAATCTTTTGCATTGATCTATGCTTTAAAAATCCATTTGTAAAGGTCTAATGAGATTTCATGGTTTCTCTCTCTTTTTATTTTATTTCTGTCGATGTCCTGACCTAAACTGTAACCTGTGAGCTGAATATAAAGGTTTCTGCTTTTTTGAATTATCCCCAGTGAGTCAGTTTGCCACAGGTGGACACGATAATGTTGCGGACGTGTTTCAAGCACCAACAAAGTAAAACAGGAAACAGGATCTAGCATAATTTCAACTGACCACAAGTTGGAGTGCCACAGCAAAGATATTATTAAGCTTGCATAGTTAAATAACAAACAGATTGCAGTGTTTGATTTGAAACATGTTTATACTTTATCATTATCATTCCACTTGGGTTACTGATTATCTACAGTGGAACAAAGTATGTTCTTTATCCTTTTGTTCATTCTCCAGCATTGCTTTACTTTAGGTCATTGGTTTTACCACAAAGCTCGATTACACTCTCTCCATCCTCCCTCCCTCCCCCTCTCTCTCTGTGCCACACACACACATACTCACACACACACGCGCACACAGTCATGCTGTGTGTTACACTGAAGGCCATCCCTCCTGCTGGATGCTAAAAATCAGATTGCCAGGACTTACACTTGGCTTTATCGCACTCTGTCGTTCGCTGTCTCACTCACTTGCTCACACACTCACTCACTCATTCACCCACCTATCAGGATGAGGGTGGGGTTTGGTGGGGGGTGTATGACAAGACTGTACAGTGTAAGTGCGGACTGGTTGTCCTTTCACCCTTGCTATCCTGGCTCTCCCTCCCTCCCTTTCACCCAGGCATTTGACTCTCTCGCTCTCTCTCTCTGTCTGTCTCCCCCTCTTTGCTCTCCTCGCGCTCCACCAAATTGTTTTTTTTTTTTTTTACCTAACCTCCTCCTGTATTTTTGATAAGCAGAATATGATTGCTTTACAAAGAAAAGAAAACAATGAATGACTTCAACTGGAGTCACTATTCAGCCATCTACTGCTGCCATTTCAAAGAAAGGAAAAGAAAAACATTCACACAAATGCTTTATTGCAAACAAGAAAGTGTCTATTTGCTTCATTCTCTTCCTCTGCCAGTGCTCTCAGTGAGTCACAGTAAGATTTTAAGATAAAAATGATGGTGCAGATGGTGTGCTGCGATTCAGTTGCGATATAATGTCCTTTATTGATTTGACACTAGCCACTGTAGTGAGTTAGTCTCATATTCAGCTACTGGGAGTCTCTTTCAGAAAATAATGCTGCCATTGTGTTGAAAAGAAAAAACCCACGATGGGCTTTTCTCTTGTTTTAATGAGTTTTCGGGAATTATTGCTGGTATAATGCACACGACAATGAAAAGCAGATGCACTTGAGGAAATTGTGAAAAAAGTGGATTTAAATGGAAAAACACAAATCCACTTTTATTTTAGCTTCTAACAGTTTTAAACAGAAACACAATTTCTGGACCCAGTATTGTGGTGCATTATTCCATATAGGAATGTACTGAAAGTTAAGAGGTTCATATACATATTCATATTCATACTTTTTCAACTCCTCCATTCAGTTTCTGCATGAGAAAGACTTAGGGGTAAGCTTGGGTTAGAAATAAAGGGTTAAAATTAAAAATGTTTAAAAACAGTTTTATGGGTTTATGTAATAGTCATGATAAAAAAGATTGACTTTTGGTTTGAAAGGAGAAACTAACACGTAAAAGTCAATTGATTTCATGACCCATTAATCCACCCCAGCCTCCTCCTTACAAAGGCTTGAAAGCCAAATACAGACTAAATATAAAAGACACAGGTAACGTATTGGAACATAATTTTAAAGCCTCAAATTTAGTGACCATATCTGAACTAGATTTAGGTAGCTGTTAGCTAACCCAAGACTTAGACAGCTAGCTTGGTTAACAAGTTGCATTTATTACTTATTGCAAGATTAAATGGTATGCTAATGTTTATTAGCAAAAATGCAGCTTAAAGAAAAGTGTACTTAACAGAGAAACTGAGCAGCTGACTTCTATGAGTCTTTAAGTAAATCCCAATGTTGAACAAGAGTAAACATCACCTTCCTCTAAGTCCACGCTAAAATAATGCATAACTTAAAGGATCAATGCCATTTAATTTAGTGAGTTATAATAGAAAAAAATCATCCCTTTCAGGTTTCTTTCCCCTCTTGTTGCCTGCTTGCTTCCTTTGACGACCACTCCACTCAAAATACACCTTACCCCCACCTTTCACACCGGGGCAACAGTAAAAGAAACAATTTCCTGTACATTTTTACCAAATGATAATGTAGCAAAACCACCAAAACTTTTTCTTCAGGCTAGAAACGTGTTTATTTCCATCTTAATTTACCTGTTTTGGATGTGTCAAATGTATTTGACTTCTTCTCTCAACTTTGATGATTGCTGCTTTCTCACTAACGCACGCTACAAACATTAGAGGGTTCTGACACAACAAAACTTAAACACAGCATCTTGAAAGCCTAAAAATTTCCAAATACATTCAAGCAAATTGATTTTCCACATTTGTAGGCTTCATCTGACACTGAATATAGTAGTCACACTATTAAAATAGATACTTAATATCTTACACGACTCTTGAGAAGCATAAAAAAAAACACCTTCATGATTTCATAGAGGCAACAGAAGTTTGAAGAAGGCTGTCTGATGCAACTCACTGCAAGCAGACATTTGCATCTAACTTAAGGTAATAATTTTTTCTCATAAACTAACAAATATGAAATTATTATCAAACATGGATTAAAAGGACATGGCTGAAATTTCATTGGCATGACGATTTCTAGCCAAATGGCATTTTCAGCAGGCCCTAAACTGTGATTTCCGGTGCCGTCGGCACCAATTACAGAGTAAACCGTGTCATCCAGCAGTTCTACAGCCAGTTCAATCAATGAAATTGCCTGCTGGCAAAACACAGCAGGACAGATGTGGGTGGTGTGTGCAGGTTGAACTGTACTAGAAAGAGACCACGGGTGTGTCTATTTCTGTGGCATGTCAGAGGATGCACAGTAAATGTGGTAGGGATTTATTGATGTTGAACTCACCCACCCAGCCAGGAGATTAGTTTGTGGCTGCACACCGCTTACTGTACTTTGCTTGTAATCTATATGTGCTGAGATAAGTGGAGCACGGGACGTTAAAGAGGCAAACACTGGGCCTCGCATGCTCGAATTTGTGTGTGCACATTTCGTATGTTATTGTATCCAAAGCCCCACCCAAGCCTGGCACTCCACCTCAGATCATCTGCGAGAAAAGATGGGAGCCATCAGATGAATTAAAATCTGTCGCTCCTCCTCTTTTTTCCCCCCCGTTCTCGTTCTCTCCCTCCACGCGGACTTACGCATCCTCATCTCGGCCAATCCGGCGGCTGGCGGAGGAGAGCTGCATGGTGAGGAGGAGGAGGGGCAGGACCAGCAGCCTGCGGGGCTGGCAGCCCGCTGCTCTTGTCACAGCTGGGAGGGGAGAAGGGGAGTGATGGAGAGAAGAGGAGGAGGAGGGAAGGTGGGGCGTGGGGGTGTGGGGAGGGAGTATGGAGAGGGAGGAGGTAATCCAATGAGACACAGAGAGGAGAGGCAGTGTGAGGGCAACGCCTCACAGCACCGGGAATCTCTCTCTATCTCCATCTTGCTCACCCCCCACCCCGCCTTTCCTCTGTGTCTGAAGCGTAAAAAACCAAAGGACTCTCATCTCCCATTCAGTCTTCTCTGTACGCTGAGGAGTGCCCTCATATTGAAAACACCTTTTTTCCCACCAAATGCTTCAATTTCACATTTATCTTTACCTATTTTTACTTCTCTACCTGCTGCCAAAGGATGATTTGATGACCGAAAGTGAGATTTTTTCCTGTTGAGCTGCTGGGAGCCTGCATCTTTTACAGGAGTCATCTTTGTTCTAGTGCTCACAGTTGCTGACTGTACACTGGCAGTGGGGAAATAGGTTAGTGTGCCTATCTGGTGCTGGGCAGGAGAGCTGATTGAACGTTCAGTCCGCCAGAGGAGGTAAAGAGGAGGGAGATGCCTTCCTGGTGGTAGCCTTCTGTAGCTCTGTGACCATTCGGGGAGAAGGTGACTAGAATGCTCCCGCTGAACTCCAACCTCTAGCGGAAGTATCAGTGACGGGATTTCAGGGGAGACAAAGGAGGGGGGAAAAAAAGCAACTGAGGCAACAGACAGACATTTGTTTTCAGTTTCTGGAGTCACTGAACAGGGTTGACCTGTGTGCACCTGCTGTCCGTGGACACCATGGATATCAACCTTCAGTCTCACCGATTTTACTTCCCTCAGATCTACTGTGCTGAACCGGGGGCACAGCCACAGCTCACTGAGTTCAAAGTCAGGTAGGCATCTAATGCATGGTGGTGGGGGCGGTGTTTAGGATGGCATCCATCAGTAGATCAGATCCATCACTCACTGGTAAACGGTGGAGTCATCCGAGGCTGATACCTCTAATTGCTTTTTCCACGCAAATTTTACTTACAGCATCATGATTGCATCTTCCACCAGACCCCCAGCTGCTGCTGCTGCTGCTGCATATGAAACGCTTTCTGTGTATGATGAGTGCTGCTGTGAGTGGCTCATTGCCCTTGCAGGGGGATGGGGCTGCATGCTAATGTGTTTGCTAGCTGTGCAGAAAAGTGTCAGGCTCCTTGGAGAAGCAGAGGGCATTCACAGCCTATGAAGGAGCTTGCCAAGTTTGGGCAGAGGGACTGACAGTGCCACAGTTGTGCTGCATTTACCATCCAGGAACCTATCGTCTTCTTATCGGGCGCCTCTGTGGCTCCTTTTGTTCTCTTCCTTTGCGCTCTCTCTGCTGCTCTCTTTTTCTTTTTTGCTACTCTCTTCTCTCCAATCACAGCTGAAAGTGCTCAGGGTGGCTTGTTGCACATCCACAGTCGACGCCTGCCGTCACGCTCACAGACGCATGCTCAGACGTGCAACAGCTTTCCTGCTCTTTGTCTTGTTGAGATGTAATTGTGCTCGGACGGAGCTATTGCACTCAGGTGTGCGAGATCTGAGACCTGATGCTTTGTGACATACATGAAAAGAAATAGAAAATAATCTTCAAGCTGTCCTTATGATGTTTGCCTCCCTCATCCATCATCAATCTTTGCATACACAGCTTGAGATGTCGTTGTAATCTCATGTGTGATACATTTGACAATTCCTCCGCTAACAGCTCTGATTAGTGCAGCTTTACGGGACTCAGAGCCAGAGTTTTGCCCCACTAAGCAGCTTTGACCTTGGCCTGGTCCAGGCTGGTGGACCAGCAGCTTTATTGGGTTGGAGCGTGTCACTGTCACAGCCTGGCCGTGCTCCCCGATGGCGCCACGGGAGTCTGAGGTCATTCGCAGCTCGGTAGCATCAGCGCGACGAGGGAGAGGACAGAAAAGTGCAAAGTGAGAGCATCTGTTTCTGAAAGACAGAAAAGGAAAAGCTCTAAGGCTTCATCCACTGTACTCGAGCTGTTGTTGGGCATGATGTCATTATTAGATTTTCAACTCTAACATATTGGCTCACATTTCATATCTGCTGCATTTACCCAGGTTAGTGTTTGTAGTTTTATTGTTATTATTAATGTTATTTTCACAGTGGTTTAAGCCCAATAGACAGTTAAAGAGATTTCATCGACAGCGTTCCCACCCCTGTGAAATGTCCACATCAGCAAACCCCAGGAAATGTCAGTAAATATCAGCGTTTTTATGCAGACTGTAGCCTTAATGAAAAAAAAAAGTAGTCTCACACATTTCTGGCTGTGCCTCACATCTCTATTACACGAGGGACGCACACACACACACACACACACACACACACACACACACACACACACACACACACACACACACACACACACACACACACACACACACACAAACCCTGTGTGCATTTGCAGAGATTAAAGAGGTTTAAAAGTGTAATGTGTTTTCACAAAACCAATTCAAGCCCATAAGCAATATTAATGTTTCACAAATCAGATTTTATGCAATGAATACTCGCTTAGAAAAGCTGAGCGTGGATTTGATGCACATTCATACTAAGACACTGCCGTATCTGTTCCTGTGTACACTAATCACTTTCACTCATTTTCTGGTAGTCTCCATGTTGAACCCCGCAAACAATAAAATCAGTAATGGGCAGCTTTACAAAGCAGCATCTCTAACTATATTCCTAAAAGGGTGGGCTTAAGCGATAATGAAACCAAGAGGAGCAGAGAGAAAAGAGAGGGAGAGAAAATAGTAGACCAGTGGGGGGTGGAAGGGGGAGCACTGGTAAGCAGAAGGAAGAGAGAGTGGAAGCGTGAGGCAGATGGATGGAGGTGAAATTAGAGGAGAAAGGAGAAACCAGTGTGAAGGAGTAAAAATGTGGCTGTTTGAACATAGACTTTGGTGTGGCATACGCCCTGAAAACAAAACAAAACATGTACAATGGATGCTGGGATATTAGCACCAGCTTCATAGTGGCCAAGCTGGGTAACCAGAGTATAGCCAGATAACCATGACAACCAATGCTGGCCAATTCACGAGAGCACAGATACGTAGACAGTGCATGTATACATAGCAATGCACACAGGCTATGCATACAAAGAGCAAGAGAGCTTCTGTTTCAGTGCTCCTGCAACTACAAGCAGAAACCTTCTTATTTATTCTGCAGACCCAGTGCACCGATATTTATTAAAGAATAATAAATCATAGTTTCAGTTTTGGATAGCCCACTTAGTATAGTCAATATGCCAAAGCGGTATATTTTAAGCAAAGTCCACCTATAAATTGTTTGTCTGTCTTCCACGGCAACCAGTTCTGACTCAGCTGACCCCAGGCCTGATCCTTCTCGTCTTTTTATAATGTTATGTTTCTAATGTAAGTGTTGATGCACTTTAGCGCTAATTTCCAATGTGAGGAAGACAAAAACCTACAAAAGTCATTAAAATCATTAAAAGCTATTTGGCTAGGTTTAGAAGGAAAATCAAGGTTTGAGTAAAATACATATTAAAGGATAAACTCGGCTGACTTTTCCCCCAGTTTAAAACTTATGATAAAACTGTGATTTTTCCTGTTTTGGCCTCGCTCTTGATAGAAATGGGCTTTTCTGGCCAACTCTCCCCTTCAGCTCTCTCTCTTCGTTCACCTTGAAAGCCTCAGACTTAAATCCAAGAGCTGCTGTAATGTAAGTTATTGCTTGAGGATTAAGTCATGGGATGACAGAAGAGGCTTTCTGTTTTTCAGGATTCCCAGAGGAGACTAAATGTCTGCGTTGTTCTGCACCGTGGCCTGACAGATTAGTGATGGAGTCTACCACACATGCATGTCAAACATAAGAAAGCTCCAATGGAAATCTGTGAAATATTCTAGGTCAGTGACTGTGGTGACTGATGATCTTTGACACAAACAGGAAGGACGCTACGGCTTGTTCACAGGATTGAGTTGCCCAATTACAGACACTTGCGAGTATTCAGACTGTTAGGATTTTCCATGGAGAGCACTTAACCTAATGGCCTTTAGCTAATGCTCAACTATAAAAGGGATCATATGTAAACATGTCTGCGCTGGGTGTAGTCTTTGTGTGTCGGGGGGTGGAGGTGGGTGGGTGCACAGTAGGCAGTTAAATGGCATCATGGGTGAGAAGGAGCACAGCCTCTGGGCACATCTACAGCTTCCTTTTTTCCTTTGAGGGATGGGAAGGTACATATTTTAGACGTTGCCAGTCTTAATGCTCCAGCTATGCTCTCACCTTCAGCCTCCTCCCTGTTGGGAATTTTTTTCCCTACGTCAAATGGAGACGCATGCATTTTTTAAAGCTGCTCCCACTTCTCGCTCTACTTCCTGTCTTCCGTATCTCTCTGCCTCCTCGATTTATCTTTTTTGTTTCCGTCTTAATTTCTGATTCTCTTCTGTGATCCTCCTCTTCTCTCTTCCCTTCATTTTTTCTTCATATTCTTGCCTTTGTCCTCTTCTTCCTCCTCTCAGCATGAGGTCATATTGCCTCTGTCCATCCAGTCAAGGCCCTGGGTTGATCTGCAGCTTGACTGACCTCCCTAAATGCATGCACGCGCTTACCAGTGGCAGACAACCAAGTTTTACTCCTCCAATATGTTTACAGCAGTGCACAGCTTCACTTGGATAGAGACGAGGGCAGCCTCAGGCGCTTTACTGAGTATTAAAGATTCCAGCAAATGCTCATTAGAGTGAAATCAAGGTTCCCACGAACAACTAGCTAGACAGGAAAGTCTGGCTTCTTGCTGCAGCCTTTAAATCCACACCTGCAATAAAGATTAAATGCTTTTTAAAGATGGGCTTTAGCATTTGGGAAATATGCTTATTTGCTTAATTGAAAATTGATAGCACTCTTCCAGGAATAAAGACAAAATAGATCCACAGCCAGCACTCTGCATAGCATGAAGAATGTCATATCTTTAGCTTTACAGGTACTGACATGTCACAGCTATAAAGTTCTGCATACAAGCAAATATGTTTCCCTAAAGTGTCCCTGCAGGTCTCACATTTCATCTTAATGTATCTAATCTCAAATCTAATTGTTTGTTTCGGGCTGCCATCCACTCATTGGGGATCTGTTGACTGTGTGTTGTCTCTGTCAGTGCTGTTATGTCAGAGGATTTAGCTTGTGCCTTGCAGAGACATAAAGGACCATCCAAAGTTTGAAATCCTCTGTCGCTGAGGTTATTTTTCAGCTTTCTTCTGTCACTATAATGTAATCCAAGCAGGGTCAGACGGAGACAATCCTCAGTTTAATTCCGTTGTTCCACCTGGTGTCTCGTCTCTCTGATGGGAAGATAAGTCAGAAGTGTGCAGGATGGTGTGAAGGCAGCGGTTTTGCTGACTGTAAGTCCTTACCACTACAGACGGGAATGAAAACCACTGTTAATATCAAGGCAAGAGTTTCTCATCCGCTACGCTGAAAAATGCATGCAGGTGTTGGCCAAACATGAAAGTTGAGAGCACCTAATCTTAAATTAAACCTCCTGCCCTGCCCAGCATGATTTCCCACTGCCTTTTCAGAGACTCAGCATTAGCTCTCAGGGGTAAGGAAACTCTTAAATGCTTTATGCAATCATGCGGCACAGCCGTAAAAGAAACCATGCGCTCTCTTTGCAGGCTTTCAGCTGGTATTAAACCATAAATTCAGACCTCTTTCTTGGCACCACATCGTCGTGTTATTCCTTTCGGCTGTCCCAGCTGACCTCTGCGGACTGCTGGAGGCATTCAAGGCATTATTTGGTGTTGGGAAAGCGAACAACAAAACCTTCAAAGCATGAATCATGAAGAGTAGGCACATCACGTAGTTGGATGTAGTTATAGTTTATAGGTCTGCATTTACTGTCTTTTAGGGACAGAGGTTAGAACTCATACAATATTTCACAGCGGCACATACACAGACTTCCACTTACTCAAATGGATTGCCCCTCAGATGCACAGTTGCAGCACTGAGAGACAGTCATTTGATGAGACGGGGCATTGTGCGCGCTGTAATTACAGAGCATGCTGTCTGTAGGCTTATGTTGCTGTTTTTTTAATTCATCTCTCGCTGCTCATTCATCTTTTCTTCCCAGCCATATTTTCTAGGCCAAGCGAATATTCTACTCCAGTTGTCATGCCAACAGATTAGCGTGCTCTTGTGGTCTCAGCAGTAGACTCTAGGAGTGTATGTGTGTGCACGTGATCTTCTGAGTGTGTGTGTGTGTGTGTTTGTATGCATCTTCTCTGCAGGGTCGCCGGCTCTGACATGCATTCAGATACACATGAGCTGAATATAATCAACTGTGTGTTCACACAGTCGTACACACAGTGTTTGACTAAAAAGCTTTTCATTATCTAGTCTATCACACATCATGTAGTTATTTAAACTCTGATTTGTGGACTGTTGCCATCTCTCTCTCTCTCTTTTTTTTTTTTGCACAGCACAAATTTTAAAATGCTACTCTGTCTGCTAATACTAATTAGCTTGGCTAGCAATGCAAACAAATATCTGTTAATTAGTGCAAAGTAAAATACAAATAAAATGTGGAGCAAATATGTTCTGTTAGTACAGTTAAGCACACAGCAATGCCTATTTATAAGGCTGGACTAACTCCATAAAACGGGTCACTAATTTGAATTCGCTGAGCTGAAGTCCTAGCCTGCTAGATTATGCTATGTTAGCTTTCAGGCTTTTCTGTGGAACCAGCTCCTAGTTTGGATTTGGGACGCAGACACCCTCTTACTTACGAGCCAATGTGTGAAAATGGATGTAGGTCACAATCAGCCAAAGTTTCGGTTTTCACACCTTGGCTCGTGTGATTAGATAGAGGATCATTAGGGGGTCCATCGTCCCTAATTGTCCAAATCCCATAGGTCTTAAGGCTGCATCCACACTAACCCAGATAGATTTGAAAACGGTGTTTTCGTCTGAAAACGCTCCGTGTCCACACTAGCGTTGTCAGTCATTTTCACAGAGTTGTGCGTCCACATTGAAATGGCCAAAAACGCTTATGTTCCAGTCCTGCGAATGCGTAAAAGCGAGTGAGAATTAAAGAATTTGAAGAAAAGCTATCTGGAGCATGTACAAACTGATATTAATCTTTTTTAGGGCTGTCAAAATTGAGAGCAATCAAAACAACTGCTGTATAATGCACTCCGCTATCTTTGTTTAATTGGTCACATGACTGCATCACATGACTAAAATGCGTCATCGTTTTAGAAACACTGCATTTTTGAGTGTCCACACTGCGACGGGACAGCTCCTTTTTGAAATGTATGCGTTTTCGAGAGCGTTTCCAAAACGCTGCGTTTTTCCTTGAGGAAAACGCCGTCTCAGTGTGGACAGGAGGCCAAAACGGAGAGAAAACGATGCATTTTCAAACGAAAACGCATTATTGTGGACGTAGCCTAAATCAGGGACTCTCCACCATTTGACCTTAGAACTGAAGAAGCTTCTCGGATGAGAGGTGAAATATCTTCAAGCAACTTAAAAAAGTCCAGACGCTTTTCTTTCCAAGCTCCTTAGGCCTCTTAGTTACACTGTAATAGGCCTAAGCTGCTGGAGGATTCCCATGATACACAGTGTATCTTTTCTCCTCTCCCTTCCCTTACCCCCAACTGGTTGGTGGCAGAAGGCTGCACCTCCCTATGCCTGGTTCTGCTGGAGGTTTGCGGGAGTTTTTTCTTCCCACTTTCGCCAAATGCTTACTCATAGGGGGTTGTTTGACCATTGGGGTTTTCTTGGTGTTATTGTAGGGTCTCTACCTTACAATATAAAGCGCCTTGAGGTGACTGGTGTTGTTATTTGGTGGTATATAAATAATATTGAATTGAATTATTCTGCCATTCATAATAATACTAATGACAATACTAATGATCAATGATATGACAATGCCACATATTTACGTTCCCTAGCACAGACAACAATGATAGTAGCCCAGACATGTCTGAGGGCAAGAGCAACATGTCACCTTCATTAAAAAAGGGATTTACTAACATGCTACTGCAATTGTATGGAAGTACTAAAAATACTTTGAAAAATATGCAAGAAAATTGTTCCCACTAAATGTGGAAACAACAAACTGGTTTCACCATTTGAGACAAAAACACACTATCTAGACAACCAGAGTATGCAGGCACAAGAGGAGGAGATACTAGCAGCTGGTTATATGTGACCCAAAAGAAACAAACAATGATTATAGCATCACTGGAGAAAACAGTGGATGGAAATTAGTTATGCAGTTATGTTTTTTATGGCCAAAAATATGATGAAAACACACAAGTGGAAAAGGAGATCTTTAAGCAAGTGGTTAAAAAGCTCTAGCCAAGATACAACATCCCAGGGAGACCTTATTTGTTAAGCAGTTATGTTATACTTGAACTTAAATCTTTCATGGAAAGCACCATCTCCTTTTGTCCTTACGTTTGTCTTATGCTGTGTTACTACTGTTGCAATATGATGCTGCTGGCACTTTGTGGCAGTAGATTCACACTTTGAGTTAGGTAGCCTGTCACCAGTGACAACAGCTCATTAGAAAAGAAGGATAGAAAATACCCTTCGTTTTGTTTGTACTATCGGTGACTGCTGTCTGCAAACTACAGTAAAATCTTTTCTCTATATAGTCATAAATATTATTGCAAGTTTGCTTAAAATATCACAAGGCTGTATAATCCACCCTTATACTACAGTGCATCGATACGCACCTCACCCAAAACATAATAAGGAAAAGGTTTAAAGTTTATTACAATCAAAACAATGTTCAGATCAAGACTTTCTGGGTACCAAACTACAAACTTTCCAAAATCTGATGTGATTTTTGGCATTTTAAACATGGATTTAATTTTTGGAACCAGTCGCACACTACCATGTTCTTTTTCATGACTATTTTTCTTTAAATGTTGCTTAATGGCAATGTCTGTGTATTTGTGTCAGTGGTCTAAACAGGGAAGGGTTTGCTAGACTACGATTCACAGTCGCCTCCAGAAATTGGGCCAGAAAGAGAGATATTTTAAAACTGTCTCCTCAGAGATCAACTTTAAAATCCACTGCTCTATTTTGGTTCTACTATGCCATGTCATATCCAACAATAATAGGTATTACTGAGTCACATACAGCAGCTTTTTCATGAACCCTAGCTTAATAGCCAGCCTGTTTGTAAAGAGTCATAAGATGTTGCTCTTGTTAACCATGACATTTGCAAAGCCTGAATTTCACGCATGAAATTTGTAACCCGTGTCAGTCTGGGTTATTTTTAGGCTTTCCCTTTGCAAGTTGAGCACTTTGGTTTGTTTTATTGCTGTTTGTATTAGAGCGGCAGGCTGTTTGACAGTCTGCTGTCTGCTCAGGCCCATGTTTCTCTCTTCTGAGTCTTCTGTTTTACTCTCACTGCTTCACTTTTCGGCCAGCCCCCCCACCCCCACCACAGCACCACCAAAACCTCAAATACGCAGGCAAGCGAGCTGCTTATGTAAGCGGCCTGCATACCGGGCTGAGAGTTTACTTTTCTCTAGCCCATTTTTCACAGATATATACAAAAGCACGCTTCCATGGATAAACATGAAGTGATTTATACCATGGGGCGGTAGACACACTCACATGCACACACACACGCTTACAGAAAACAAGAGAGGTGTTCTTTTAGAATTTAAAAAGAGCCAGAATAAAATTTAATTCGCCGATACCTTGAAGCTGAAGGACGTGTATCATAGACATCTTTACCATTTAATTTCCTGACGTCATATCAAGTATGCACAGGCATAAATAATTATTCATTTTTATTCCAGACCTCCTAACCTGCCAAACATGATACGACTAATCCTTCAACACACGATCACATAAATGTAACTTTAATAATCATATAATGGTTTTTTACTTAAAAAAACAATGGCAAGCTAACTCTGTCTTACTGATTTCTTTCACAGTACTATGCAAAAGTCTTGAGCCACCTCTCATTTCTTGAAATTTTGCTTACTTTTGTCATTTTTAAGAATTGGTCTTAACAGAGTAAAGAATGCGTGTCAGACCTAAAAAACTATCTACATTTCATGAACACTATCTGAAAGTCCTGTTCTTTAGAAATAGGAAAAAAAATCACCTAAAACAGGACCTGAGAGATCCATTCATGATTCACTGAAGCTTTAACAGAAATGATATCAATAGATGGAAGTGAAATGGGTAGAAAAGACTGAGGTATGCCAAATTAGATTTTAATTCAAATTTAATTGAATTGTATTGAAGCAGTGTGAGATCACCTTGACAGAGAACTGAACAAAGCCAGAGTTTTGCACTGTACTCTGTATTAGTTGGCTTATTAGCTGATTGCTATCAGAAAAACAGCCAAAGAATCATTTTGTTATTGTAACTTTAATATAATCTAAATGACATTTTTTTTTAAAATATTTCATTTCTAGTTCAGCATTTTAGAATATGGTTTGCTCCCATGAAAAAGTTGCCGTGAGTGTTGAAGTCCTTTAGCAGATTTTTTTTCAAACACAGAGAATAATGTTTGTCAAACCTTTTTGATAAAAAAAAAACTTTAGGAGAAGCGCAGACATGTTCTGGCATCCAGTAGAGCAGACTCTAGCTTCACTAAAACACGGGGACAAACACGGGTGCTTGCCGAGACACTGGGATAGGTGCAGAACACTTAACCAAAGTGGCTCCTCATCGTGCCAACTGGCCCCAGTGGTTGGATTGCAGTAGAACACAGTTTATCCTATTTTCTATGAAAGCTGAGCTTTAGTTCAGGCTCGCTTTGCCCTGACGCGCTTATAAATCTTTAAGCTGTCAGCTGTTCTTCTCTCTGCCTTATGCAGCTTTGATGTTTCATGCAGCGGACGCTCACATGTGCAGAAATACACGCGCATACTTGTTTGCACTCTACAAGAACTTCCATTGTGCACCATTTTTGGCCACTTCGCAGGCAGAGGATTCTGCATCATTCTCCTCTCTAGGAGAACAGAGAGCATTTTGTAAAGGAGTTAGACAAAAAAAAAAAGACAAACAATTTGTGGTGGGGATTGTTCTGCCAGCTAACTCTCGGGATTTGGCTGTTCCCCCTAAGCAGCTGCCTGCGGGACAAAAAGACACTTTCTGAAAGCTGCCTTTCTCCTCTGCTACTTAACCACAAATAGAAAGAAAACAAAAACTTTAGTACCTTAATTTATCCAGTAATCAAGTGTAATAAATCTCCTTAAAAACCAGTAAGGCAGTGGGAGAAATGGGGAGGAGTCACCAGAGCAGCAGACAGTAATATTAGCCAGGAATGTTGGAGGGATTTAAACCTTAGTCTGGAAATAATGGAGCTGCTTGCCTGGCTGTTTTTTCTCAAGGTTGCTTCTGAACTGTGTTCAGGGGCTACGTGAACACGACTGTTGTTTTTGGATATAAGGAGCAGCACAGCAAATTGGAGAACCAATATTTGCTTCATAAACACCTAAGATTGTGTGTTTGAGCCAATTTCTACACCATGATGTAGTGTAACCCTCACCTTTAAACATCCAACACACAGATACACACTGACATTTGATACTAAAGTCATCCTCTCTGATGACTAAGCGCAGTCAATTACAGTATGTGTATGTACCTTTTTACTGCACTTAAAAAAGATTGCATCAATAGTGTGAGGTGGGCAGTGTTTTGAGTGCCCTGTTTACTGGAAAACAGCACTGAGTCTGTGTCAGTGGTGGCGTGTGATCAGGATGTTTATTATGCGTGTATTAGCCTCTTGGTCTGCTTCAGCAGCATCACTGGAGAAGCTAATCCATCAAATCAGTTTAGAACATTTTGATCCCCGAATGACGGTCGCTGCTGCCGGACAGCACATTTCCATTCATGGACTATAGTGTCATCCAGTTTGCTTGATTGTGTTCTGTAGCTATCGTTTTCAAAACTCGGTGAACTGCAAGGAAAAGAGTGCAGAAAATCCTCAGTGAGCAAGAGGAGTGAAACGAATTTACAGTTTTGATGGGATTAACTGCTGTTATGTGCAGAAGACAAAGAAAGAGCGCATTCATCAAAAGTTTGAATGCACAGAAGAAAATTAGACAAATGTGTTATTACATTGTTTTTTGTATCATACATAGACATTCAAAAAACGTAAAATATCTTTGCACCTTTTGACCGTCTTCACATAGGCGTCTGAGCCATGAAAGTGACCAATTTCTAATTCTATCTTACACGTAAAGTCAGATATTTTACTTATATATAATGAAAATCAAAGTTTGGAACATGCTGTTGTCTCAGCTATTATACAGTTTGTTTGAAGCTGAAGAAATACTGTATTTTATTACAATATATCATAATTAAGTAGCATTTTCCCTTGTTTGCCTCCATTTATCTCCTTATGCCATCCTGGTATTCCTATTTATCCATATTATATATTCTGTATTTATATATGTGTATATGTGTATATATGGTATATTTATGCTTATATCATTCCCTTTTATTGTATCTGTAAGATGCAACTTCTGTCGGTGCTGTGCTACTGGAAACTGAATTTCCCGGAGGAACCCACCCGAGGGATTAATAAAGTTTCATCCAGTCTAATATATCTCCTTATAATCTGTATATGAAGCTACGTTTAAATAAGAAGTTTATGGGTGAATATGCCAATAATTAAAAGTCAGTCAATAGTTTTTCCAACATTGAGATCTCTAATGCAGTTTACAAAACTGCTGTTCTGTTCTGTTAGTGTGCGATTTCTCATTTCTCACAATCAATGCAAAGTTAAAATTTTGATTTTGCTAGACGAGTGAGCACAACTTTAATCATACTAGGGCATGCAGTACTTGGAGATTGTGGCACAACCAAAATTATTGCAAGTAATTGCAATAAACTTGTGATCTTGTTGCCTCTGAATGCTGGCTTGGAAGACAGCGACCAGGTCTGCAATGACTCGGAGTCGTTGAAAGCGAGGTTTAAAGAGGGATATTGTGGGTTTGGGGAACTCTAAGTTCTTGTCTAGCAGAGCAGTGTGGGGAAATGACTTACTTGGAAACAAGTCAAACTACACTTTTTGTTGTAGAGTTTTTGTTGTGTACAGGTTGTGATCAGCTGACCTGTGCTGCTGCTGCTGTTTCTGAGGTTTCCTCTCTTTGTGAATTCACCCAGCTGCATTCTACAACACGTACCCCAACATGAGCCATCTTCTCCAAGCAGGTCCTGTTACTCTGGAAGTTATACTTCCATCATTAAACTCTCTGTTGCAGAATTCTCTCATCTCATCTCTCATCGTTGCATCCAGGATTTTACATTTCAAGTTCATCAGATTCCACTCAGCAGTCCTAAACTTAGAAAAGAAACACTCGTCTTCCTCTCCTGTCCTCTCTTTCTTACATCTTCCTGATCACATATTATCATTTATTCTTCCTTGGGAAATAGAGCCACTGCACATGCAGCTAGAACAAAAACGGTTGTGTCACATTTGTCTAGCCATTTGAAAGGCTGAATTTCAAATTAACTGTCAGTTGTAAAAAGAAAAAAAAGTTTCTGTTTATGCTTCCTCTTCATCTCCAAGGCTAGATAGATAGTCAAGTACTGCGGACACAAATGTATTGACATCTGGATCATGCACACTTCTCAGTGATGAGACAGAAAAAAGGATGTGTGCAGGTGGGCTCATTTGGTAGCTGCAACATCAGAGCCATTGAATTAGTTAGTTTATTACTCTAGTGTGAATGAGTCATCTCGTTAAAGATTAGTTTTCACTTTTTGTCAGATATTATCACTATCAACTCAAATTTGCCCAAAGTATGACATGATTATTGCTTTCACAGTAAACATCAAACATTACTTTAACTGTTTCCTCATTAATTGTGTCATCACTCCTCTGTGCAAAGGCCTATGACCTGAATGAGGAAGTGAATCTAATCATCTTTGCACAATATGAGAGGAACTTAAAAGTTCAGTCTGCAGGGCCGGGGCCAGTGTTTGAGCCACTTTGAAAATTTAGCTTTGCTGCAGTTTTCATAGAGGGGTTTAGATAGAAATCTGTACTGTGCGCACACACAAATTTGCATACAGCTACAGCTATTTTAGGCAGATTCTTCTTTGTTGTTAGCGCACCGCTGCCTTGAGCAGCAAGGCCCCAGAAAGTGGAGCAGCACAATAGCTTTGATGTTGTGATGACTGCAGGGTGTTGTACTGTAAGAGCTGCAGCCAGTACACTAAGAGAGACAGGGACATATATACATATATATATATGTAAGACTTTCTGACAACACAGATTACTGCTGAGGACAAAACCTGAACTGACACATTGCAAATGCTCAGAGCTAAACGTGTCGACGGCAGTTCACACAGGGAGAGTGGCACAAAAGTTAAAGACAGAGTGGACTGACAGTAATACTGCAGATATACTATACTGTTAGCAGCAGCTGTAAAAGATGTTGTTTCCCTTCTTGGGTTGCTGACTCATAGCATGGAAAATTCATTCCAGTGGTAAAAAAGGTCTGATGAAATCCTAAATGCATATTTTATTCATCTCAGACAGAAAAACCAGCTCGCACAGCAGTGATTCAATCTCTGCTCTTATGCAAAATGCCATTACCGAGCAGTTATTGTGCTAAATTTAACTTCCACCTCCCTGTGGTTTGGCAATTCATCAGCAAAAGAGAGGATCAAAGTGCTAATTATGTTTCATGCCTCAGCTTTATTTATTTATTTTTAATGTGTATAGCATCTAAAATACTTCCCTGTCCTCTGCATATGTGTTTTTTTTTAATACCTGTATTTCCTCTCGTCTGACAGCTTTGCTGTTCTGCTGTTCATGTCAGATCAGACGAGTCACGCTAGAAGAGTAAATCTAGCGCGAGCACACAGGAAGCTTGGCACTTGGAACGTAACGCTTTGACTTTGCAGGTTAGGGTGCACAAATGTGACGGAGCCAGGTGCGAGTTAAATGAAGGATCACTGCAAAACGCTTATGAACAGCAATCACTCGCTCACACGCTGAGCAGATCTTCAAGAAACAGATAAATCTGTGTGGGAGAGAGGCGAGGTGAGAAAAGCCATAGACCAAAGTGAAAGACTGAGTTGGACAAGCATCTTATTAACCCTTACCTGACCTGAGACCCAGAGGAAAAGCGCCTAATGGGCACATTCTCCATATTTTTAAGAGAAGAAAATGAATAGGAGGCATACATGGGTGTTTCTGGGGCATAATTAGTCTTCACTCCTGCAAACATTCAGCAGCGTGACTGAATAATTCATGTGTTTATCATTACACACTCATTAATCTGGCCTTAGACACTCAAGCTGACTTATTAACTTGATCCCAAAAAAGCATGCGCAAAAGCTAATTTTATAGTTTCTGTGATGCAATTTAATGTTAAAGTCATTTAGCTTTCTGCTGTCCTTAAAGATCGGGACTCTGAGTTTCTGCTGCATGCCTCGTTTGAGTTCAGCATCAGAGGATTCTGGGAGAAAAGATGCAGCAATAACGCACCAGAGCCGGTCGCTGTCAGTGTTTATGTTGCATCCCGTCGCCTATGGGTGCAGTCATCATTGTCAAGGTTACGTTAATCAAAGTCACTGAGGGGTGAAAGCATTTCTGACCTTGGCCTGTTTACAGCTTCAGCTTCCTAACCCTAACCCGGCTAAACCCCGCTAAAGAAAATCATGTCTGTACGTAGAGGCAAGGCTGTAATGAGTGAGCGCCCTTTGCACTTTTATATATTGCACCATTTCTGTGGAAGCGACAGAAGGAGAGGATTCCCGAGCAGCTCTCCGAGATTTCTCTGTCTGTCCCTGTCAGCTTGAATTTGCCGTAGCTCTGGCTGGGTGCATTCAGACCCAGGACGATGGCATTTTGAGTGCACGCGTGTGCATGAGTGTGTGCTGTCAAGGTACATTCAGAAGCATCTTATTTATTCATGACATTCCTGCAGTTGTGCGCATGCGCAGGTGTAATGTGTGCAAGTGTGTGTGTGTCAGTCAGGAAAAACTTGTTTTCATGTCACCCACTCCATCCTCTTCTCCCCGTCTCTTCCGCTTTTCTGCTCAAGCCTCCTTTAGCTCAAGAGCCTCATTTATTCATGCTTCTGGGCCCTTGATGCCATTTTCAACTGGCAGCCGAGCACTCCTTTTTAAAAATTAACAGAAGTCGGTCGAGTTAACCAAAATAAGTTAACCACGTCATTGTCCTGCTGGTCCCGGCGCTGATTTCAAGCGTGCATTAAGACAGCATCCATGTGAATAACAAGCTATAACCTGAGAGAACGTCATTAATGCCTCCAGCTTAAAACACGAGCAGCAGAGCAGGATCTGAATGGTCTTTGTCATCTTGTTTGAATAGATTCTAGTCCTGCAAGTTTTTAGTTTCTTCCCACTGCCTCGCTCTGTCACTTTGAAGAAAACGAGAAGATGAGCTGGTATTGTTTCCGTTATTCCAGTGTTATCCTGGTGCTTTTATTTCCAAAGGTACTTTTCTCTTTACTGGATCAAAGTGTTTGCTCTTTGATGCTGTTTTTTTGTTCGAGTCAGGCACATTATCTCGCAACGAGCATCCCTTATCCCGAGGGTTTAAGTGAGGGATGCTACGGCGGTGACTCAAAAAAAACCCCCCAAAACAACAAAAAAACTTGCTGTTTGACACTATTTGATGACTTATCGATACTTTGTTCTGCTCAACAAAGAATTAAAGACTCTGGATGGCGGGGAACCTCATGTGTGCAGAGCGCGCTGCTGGCAGGCTGTCAGTCCAGTGACAGGTGATGCAGCATCTGGTAGTTTACATGTGGGGATATCGTCTTCAGTTAGCTTCAGTAAGGAAGCAAGTAAGGGGTAATAGCAGGCTGTGTTCATTGGATTTGTTAAGAAAAAGCCTGGACAGTAAAATATCAACACAAATTAAGAATTGCCAATTTACAATTCATACATGCTGCTCCTGTTATTACCGATTATTTGGAAAATTCTCTGTTTAACCCATCAGACTGTGGTAATGTTAGTCCCTGCCCAGGTAACCTTTATGTGGGAAACACAGGTAACAAATTCTTCAAAAACCACCTACGACACTCATATTTGAAACAAGCCACTTTAAGCCATCTTCTTCTCTGATTGGCTGCCCCTCTTGAAAGGAAGGCTTAAGGAAGTGGTAGGAGGTTGCTGTACTCCCAGCCAGAGGTTTCCTGACAGAGATGACCATATTGGGGATAAAGAACTGTCTGAAACAGTGTTCATGTTGGGTGCAGGCTGTGTGCAGGCAGGAGTGGTGGTAAGGAGGACCCAAAGTGCAGACGCTCGGAGGCAAAAGTGTATTTCAAAAAACTCAGCTTTAATGCTGGATGGCAAAAAGTAACAAAAAACCCCCCGAAAATACAACATAAACTTACATGAAACAGGCAGATGGAACACACAGCAAAATGAACGGTAGATCGCGACAATGACAAACTGAAACACAGGGCTTAAATACATAGAGGGAGCAATCAGGGAATGGGCAACAGGAGGGAAACACAGCTGGGGCAAATCAGGACTAACGAGACAAGGAAGCAAAACCAGATATATTAACATAAGACATGGACCTTCAAAATAAAACAGGAAACATAACACAGACACAGACTCACAGGCAGGCACTACAACAGAGGGAACAGAGACATGGGACCAGGGCAGACACAGACACTGACTGGACACGGGGATATAGCAACTAAGGATACACAGAAACGCGAACTAGACAAGGGGATACAGCTGACAGGGGAGACAGAGCAACTAGAGAAGACAGAGACATAAACCATAAGACAGAACTCAAAGAAACCAAAGACTAGAAATTATAAATAATATAATAAACCCAAAAACCCTGGGTCAACGACCCAGGCATCCTACCAGTTCAGGAGCACTCTTATGACTAAACTTTTGGCTAACAGGAATTATTTGCTCATATTGTGTTCATTATTTAAAGCTATAGCCATAATATCTTGATGCACGCACAATCATCCAGTTAAGGAAATCTCCCAAAACTGATTCCTTTCTTCTGGACGTAGTGTTTTCAGTGGAACAGTTTGTCACTCATCGAAGAGACTTCTTCAGTCATACCTGACTGCAGGTTTCCCCAATCTTATAAACAGTACATCTGCATAATGACTGAAACCAGCACTACTAACAATGGGCTGTGAGTTCAGTTTCTTGATCATTAATATGCAAATTGTCACGATTATTGATCAGTGGCGATCAGTACCATTCAGAGAGTTGGGGAACGTCTGCAATCACAGCACTGTAAGATGGTGAAAGATGTACCCTTGATTCAGAGATGGTCTTTCCCTTTTAAATGGCCTCCCTGACTCCCCACTCAAACCAGTGTTCCTCCCTGTCCGGGATATGCACATCCTCATCATTGAAAGCATGGCCACTAGGGTGGGAATTGATAAGGATTTAACGATTCTGATTCCATTATCGATTCTCATTGGCTCCACTTTAAGAGTCACCACCATCCCTAAGCGGCGTATCAAAGACGTTACATTCATGCAAATGAATTACATGCTGAGTGTTCAAATGTTTGTGAATGTTGTAGGTGTTTCCTCTCTTTGTTGTGATTAGTGACGGGGTCATTACTCAAAAAAGTAATAATTGCACATATTACACAGAACACTTTTCTTAATAGTAATGCAGCACATTCCCAAAAGTTGATTCTGTTCATCTGGATGTAGCGTTTTTAGTAGGAGAAACGTTTCGTCACTCATCCAAGTGACTTCTTCAGTCTCAGCTGACTGCAGGTTTCCCCAATCTTATAAAAATATGGCAAACACATGTTTCTACCTGTAGTACTCACACTTTTATGTGAAATAAGTCAAATAAAGACACAGCTTTAAGATCAAACACACTTGGTCAGTGCTGAGATTGGTCTATTGTTGAGGTTGGGGTCGTCCTGTAATCTCTTACGAACTACCTCCACTGCTTCAGTGACTGGACACAAGTGAAGATAGATGTAACATCATATGAGACCATTGTTTCCTCCATAATTGCATCTCTCATCTTCTCAACAAAATCCAAAGTGTTGTGGATGTGGTGTTCAGAGCTGCCTACCAACAGGCTGAGGATCAAAGCCAGAAACTTTGAGGTGTTATAGGTAACCGAGTTGATCATACAGACAAATGGTCTTAAAGGTGCACCCTGTTTATGTATCTTCAGTAAACCATACAGACTTGGTGTAGCTTCCCCTTAGTATAGCCTGTGGTATGAGATCTGGTCAATAGCATTGTCTGAAAAAGTCATTTGAATGAGTGACAAAACATTTCTCCCACTGAAAACTTTTTCAGTGAATATTTTGCTATAGCCATACTGTAATTGTGTTTTTTTTTGTTTCATATCTGTCTTTATGCTAAGCTCTTATAATAACCTCAAGGCTGCAACGCTGCACTTAGACTTCAGATAATCTATCATCTCATCTATTATCAACAGGGCAAATAAGCCAAATGTCAGCCTGTTCCTTCATATAATATCCCATCAGTATTTTCCTCACCATCATGTATGATACACTCTTATCTGCACCATATGCTGCCGCCACTCACACACTCTAAAAGCAAAGACTTTTCCCTCTTTTCTCCACTGCTCCTCTTCTCTGACGCAGCTCTTTCACAGGGCCTTAAGGCCTGATCCACTAATTTTAGCTTGGCGAGGAGGCAAAGACACAGATGGGACTCTTCATGTTAATCTCATTTGCAAGTCTAAATTGTTTCTTTTTCTCTCCTGTGTTTTTCCATTTATCACCTTTTACCGGCACCTTGATTGATATTGTGCAGATACGGAGCACATGACCTTTTCTGTAGAACACATGGAAACGAACGTAAACAGTGCATCGTCACGCTCAGTGCTATTTACAGTGTGCTGTGTGTGTGTGTGTGTGTGTGTGTGTGTGTGTGTGTGTGTGTGTGTGTGTGTGTGTGTGTGTGTGTGTGTGTGTGTGTGTGTGTATGTGTGTGTATGTGAGGAAAAGAGGGAAAGAAGGACGACCTACGGGGCTGTGATAACGCGATCAGATAGGAGACCAGGCAAACCCAACCTAACACTGGAGGCCACACACACACACACACACACACACACACACACACACACACACACACACACACACACACACACACACACACACACACACACACAGACGTATTACAGTCGTGCCTCATTAAGAACATGGGCAGATGCTGGACGAGTGCTTGATTACATTTGGATTAGACCATTAGTGAAATGCAGGATTAGGAGACAGAGTTGTTGTCTTGTTCGCCATAATTATCTCACTTAAATCCTCTGACAAATACACGATTTTACAGTTAAAGGAAAGTTGACAGATTGCTTGACTTTCTTCTTCCTGCGCTGACAATATTTTCACCCTCCTGACCCACTGAGTGTTTTACATGATAAAGACTCAGCAGCTGTCTAAACCAGTGGTTCCATTTTTTTTGACTTGTGACTATTAAAACATAAAGCCTCTTGAATTTATTTCCTCAGGACAAATCCATTCATATAATGGATTTCATTCATATCATTAACGCAGAAATATTTTTCAATGTGCTCGTGTGCAATGCTTTCCTTTGCCGACTATGGAGCTGAACCCTAAACATGTGATGTGGACACATTATTTCTTATAGTGTCATCATCGAGTTTCTTACTGGGGAAACTTATTATGTTGCACATCTAAACAAGTAATCAAATAATGTGAAAAGTATATCCAGAAAAAAGGCAAAAGTGTATTTATTACACGTTTATTACAAACTTAATTATTTCATTGGTGTATCCATAATATTTATTGCCGGTTTTCGGAGCCAGGATGTCATTGAAAATGTTGCAGACATCAAACACTCCTAGTTATTGTTTTATAACGTCTCTGTCTGATGGTGGCAGCTTACGTTAGATGTGATTTTTAGTGGTTTCTGATATCTAGACTAGAGGGGCTAAGAAGGGAAATGCTCCCTTGGTGAACTGTGGATGAATAAAATGCTTACAGGTTGCCCAAAACACTAGCAAGGACCACTACTGATTCATGGGTTGTTTCTTTCTATAACTACCCATTTAAGTTCAGTCACAAGCTAAAGCAATGAAACCACAAACTAGAAAGAAGAGAAAGAGGGGCAAAGCTGCTTTGGGATTAACTCTGGAACTGATAAACTCTCTGCTGCCCACATATGACCAACTCACCCTGTTTCTCTCTTCTTTGTTTCAATGTCTCCTCCAGTGAGCAGAGTATCTGCCAGGCGCGGGCCTCTGTCATGGTCTACGATGACACCAGCAAGAAGTGGGTGCCAATCAAGCCTGGCCAGCAGGGATTCAGCCGCATCAACATCTACCACAACACTGCCAACAATACCTTCAGAGTGGTGGGAGTCAAACTGCAGGACCAGCAGGTAAGAAGTGCAGATGCTGGAGGTAAACTTGTTGCTGTGGGAGGATTGCAAATAGTCTGGATTGTGACTTGACTATACTGAAGGGGAGTTTAATCTGAGAACAGTGGAGAACCAATAAAGTCTTAAACATTTCTTCAGTCAAAGTCTGTGTGTGTGCGTGCTTCAAACCTTGTGAAATCTTAAAGCTCACCCGCCTCCGCTGTGACTTGAGTGAAATCTTCTTCACCGTCTGTCAGCCTCTCCAACAGCAACAGCTCATTAGCACTCGGCTCTTTTACACCGCTGTAGACGTGTTTGGCAATAAGACACGGAACACATGTAAACAGCGGGGTTATCAAGCACAGCAGTAATCAAAAACTGACAACTACAAAGATGTCTGAAAGTGGCAGAAAAGCTATAAAGATTCAGAAAATGAAAATGGAGATTAAATATCCAAAGGATAACTTTTTCTTTTTTTCTTCTTTTGGGGGTGGTGGAGACTGGGGGAGCGGAGCCTAAACCAGCTGCCATAGGACGAGAGGCTGGGGTATACCCTGGATGGGTTGTCAGACTTTTGCAGGGCTATCAAGTATCATTTCAAAAGTTAAATATTAAACAACTCATTTAAGAAAAAGGTTAACTAACAGAACCTACACCAGCCAGCTGATTGCATTAAGACAATGAGACTTGGACTGGTGGAGTTAAGATTAAGATGACAAACTAGTGAAGGAAATAAAAACACCTGAGGAAATAACCTACAAAATAAAACAGGAAGTAACACGACAAACAATACACCTTTTTCACTCACTGCATTTAATTATTAGTTATTATTAATCTCTGGCTCTCTTCCACTGCGTGTCTTTGTCCTGTCTTCTTCCCCACACCCCCAACTGGCTGCCCCTCCCTGAGCCTGGTTCTGCTGGAGGTTTCTTCCTGTTAGAAGGGAGTTTTTCTTTTCCACTGTTGCCAAAGTGTTTGCTCATTGGAGGTCATCTGATAGTTTGGGTTTTCTTTATTTTCTTTGTATTATTTTAGGGTCGAGACCTTACAATATAAAGTGCCTTAAGGCAGTTGTCGTTGTGATTTGGTGCTATAGAAATAAAATTGAATCGAATAAACTCACTCAATTGGATACAAAATCACACAGCAGGGACTAAGTATTAAAGAGAACACGATACAGATGTTGTTTTTTCTTCTCTTCAGATGTTACTGTGAATTTGGGAATTAAACTCAAAAGAATGGCCCAGAGCTCAAAGAGTTAAGTAGATGTCAGTGGGTAGCTGTGGAAAAACAAGATATAAACAACAGCATTTTTTCACAGCTGTGTTTCTTCTAAGTTACAGCTCGTGATGTAAGCAACATAAAAGTGAGAAACACAATGACTATTACAAGCTGTGCTGCTCTCAGACACAAAAATGTTTTATCTTTATAGTGGCGCAAAACACAGCTCATTCAGAATCCACAAATCCTTCCAAACAATGCAAGTTATGATCGTGTTGCACGTCTATGGGCGCGCTGCCATCTGTGGATTTAAATCATTTTTCAGATAAAAAAAGAGAAATACCCTTGAAAAATAAAAACTCCCCGATAAAAACAAAATTGTTTCCAGTGTTTTCCTAACTGATGACTGCCTTTCCTGCATTCTCCTCTTCCTTGTCTTTCAAAGGTGGTCATCAACTACTCAATAGTGAAGGGTCTCAAGTACAACCAGGCCACACCAACCTTCCACCAGTGGAGGGACGCCAGGCAGGTCTATGGCCTCAACTTCGCCAGCAAAGAGGAGGCCACCACCTTCTCCAATGCTATGCTCTTTGCCCTCAATGTCCTCAGTGCTCAGGATGGAGGTGTGTTTTCCCACAGTACAATACACACACATACACACACACACTTGAGAAATGGAGAATGACTTCTCATTTCATTTTATTACCCGACAGTTTGCTCCACTTTATTTCTCTCAGATAAGCACTCGGCACTTTTAATTCACAAAACAGGGCTGAACATGTGTGACTTAACATGGCAGGCAAAATGGTTCAAATGGGTTCAAATGTCATGTCATCATGGGTATGTGAGATTAGCTCTCCCTGAACTTTCCATCAACCAGCAGAGATGATAACCACCCCCTTACATTGTTGATGTACAAGTGTAGAGTGATAGTGTGGCGCAAATTAGTGTCGAGCAAAATTCAGAGTGTAGCCCTGAACAGTGGGCTGCTCAACTGCTGACAACTGCTGGATCAGAGCCCATAAGAGTGGGCGATATAGTGGCAAAATCATATCACAGTATTTCAAGAAAATGTGTGATATTTCAGAAAATATAGGAAAAAAATACTGAATGCTTTATTGATGTTTGTAGTATTTTTTAAAATAGCAACTTTTTCACTAAGTTGCTGCACATTTCCTTATTTTAAGTGGGAATCTATTGAAATGTGAACACAAAAGTAGCCCAGATTGTGTTTACCCTTGAAATTTCAAAGTAAAAGTGTAAAATGACTGCTTAACACTTTAACAATAATAATAACTAAAGTTAACCTGCATGATATTGTCACATACAACATCATGGGTCGAGCTTGGGTCGGGCTTTTTAAGTAGCTGCTTAAAGCCTTGGCGTGGCTGCGGGGGAGGCTGACACACCTGAGGTGCATCAGCTCGTCACGCCTCCCCTGCATATAAGAGTGAATTAGGTCCTGAATGAATGTTGTTGTTGTTGTTGTGTACATGTGGCTGCGAGCTGAAAAGCTACAGCCGGGAACCGTAAGAAACAACCAACCAAGAATAAAGAAAGAAGTATGCTGAAAAGCATTGAAGTGTGGTCTTTACTGCCACGCCTTGATTTTCTATCACGTATTCCACCCATTGTTTGCTCCTTCTGTTGTTTGGAGTTCAGCTAGTAAGGCCTCCAGCTTTGCTTGATGGGATCATTTGCTTACATTTGGGTCCCACTAGAGGTGGACGGATCAATCTAAATATCGATAGTATCGATACTAATGCTGATATCAGATCAATACCAGCATCGTAGGATTGATACTTTGTTTCTATCCTCTAAGATGCCCACTCAGTTGTGTTAAATAAACTATTTTTTCATGAAATTAAAAAATATACCTCAAACATGCCCCTTTTTGCATTCACTGTTACGTCTATTTTATTTATTGCCTAAAGCACATTTAAACAACAGAAACTGGCCCGAAGTGATTCCAGGTCTCCTACAAACCCAGTTTCAAAATACATTAAAAGTTCAAAGGTGTGTTTTGTTGTATTAGCTAATTATTTTTGAAAATAAAAGTCACACTGATTTTGTGGTCATTAAATGAGAAGCCACTTTCCTCTTATATAAGCTGCCTTTATTGGTTGAAAGTATTAGTATCGGTATTGGTATTGGCAATACTGACCCTGTATTCACTTGGTCACATATCATCAGCTGTTTGTACCCTTCATGCATTCAGGGTGTTTGTGCCTCATGTACTGAAACACTCTTTCCATTTCCATCTTTAACAGAGTTTCCTGAAATATTTTGCAGAGCACTGCTATTCATTGGAAGTTGTTGAGTAGCTCCCTTTTATGTAATAAATTGTCATCCGAGCTCTCAGATACACTTCAGCACTTCGGATATTGCAGTATATTTTTATTTCACATAGAAATTTCCACCTGTATCATTGCAGAGGATGAGATATGGCACAGACCTAACAACCGTAGACTCAGCAACGGACAGTTCAGTCAAGCTGAAATAAAAGATGTGCAGGTTTGAGACTCATGGTGAAATTACAGAAGAGGCAGGAAAGGCTTCCTGCGGAAAGTGACCTAAAAATAGTAGCCATACTTGAAGATGTCTGAATATCACAGAAGGTTTACTCTGTTCATCTGGATGCGGAGTCTTCAGCAGGAGAAACAATTGTTTGCATGTTAGCGATCATGAAGCTGACCCCGTGGCTCATTGATAGTTTTGGTTGGAACACAGCTGCACTGTTTATAAGGTTGGGGCTGAGCCTAAATAAGTCACTTGGAGGATTGATGAAATATTTGTCACGCTGAAAACCCTGCATCCAGATGAACAGAATCAACTTTCCGTACCTGTATTAATGAGCACATTTTTATGGATATGATATGATCTATGGATATGAAATATTTTACTTTAACAAAACAAGAACACTGGATCCACAATTCTTTCTCAGTGTCTTCCAAGGGGCAATAGAGACTCTGACATCATCACATCAATCTATCATGACATCACTTCACTGGGGGCTTAGCAATAAGATTAATTCTTTAATCTATTATAGATCAAAGATAGAGCTATCTGATATGCAGACAGACACAAATGTAATTATTTAATTAATATAAGCTGCATTTCATTGTGATCCCCACCAGGGCTTGCTGGGACACATCAGTGGAAACAGAGCTGTCGTCAGTGTTATTGGTTCCATCTGTGTTTTTCCTGCTGGAAGCCAAAACGTCTGCTGTGAAAAGGTTCTATTTAAAGACTTTAGCAACGAATTTATACATACAAGACAGGCAACCTCAATCCTCCAGAGTTCTGTGTATATGTGTGTGAGAAAGAGAGACAGACAAATGTAAACTGAGGAGCGACTGAGAGGCAGAGTGACTGTCACAGCTTGCCAGTTATTACTCCAGCAGCAGCAGCAGCAGCAGTGGCGTGTCTCCCCCTGCAGTCCCCTCCAGCCTCTTAATTAGAGTGAGTCATTGAGAAGATCTCCCTCGGGCCCCGTTCTAGAGAGCAGATCTTTTCATCTGCCTAATAACATGGGATGGGGAACAAAGAGGCTCGAGTGACAGCAGCCAAACACAAGTGCACAAACACGCTGGGGAAGGATGCACACATCTGACAGATAGAGAGACTGATAGCATCTCAGTGCTACCAGCTTGCTATGATACAGTGCTCACAAAGGTCGTATCATAACACGCAGAGATCAACTTTTGTATTTACGCACAAGTGCGTGATCAAGGGTGAGAATTAGGAAATTAGTTTATGCCGGTGTGTTATTTCGTATTTTTATTTCTCAGCATGGCAGAGGACCTGATTTTTGCATATCCGTGCTCTCCAGCTGATTACATAAGACACCTTCACACTATGTAGAGCTGAAACCAGAACATGGGTGTTCCTTGCTTGTGCCTAACACCCTCTAGTGGTAAGGAAGTCAAAACCTGACCTTTTGTCCTTAAAATTGCTTTCACTTTGAGCTAGAGAGGAAATATTACATGATGTTAGGATATATAACTGAGGAGAGGATCAAAAAGGAACCTATGAAACAGCCGTTTGATGATTTTAAGGCCTATTTTCTCTGGGTTTTACAGAAAGATGTAACCTGTCACTTGTAAAAAGTAGGTTTTTTACATGATTGATAACCAGAAGTGCCAAATGAACTCATATTTTGGAAGTAAGATAAGTCATTAATGGAATAATACAAAAATATGATTGTTAAACATTTCATAAAATTGTATTAGCCAAAATAAGCCATTTTTAGGACCTATGTGTAAGACCTGACAGGTGACAAATTAAAGGGAATATTTAAACTCTCGACTCTCTATAAATTATTATACCATATTATAATAACCATATATGGTATAATAACCATTATTATACCATAAATGGATCACTATATGATCCATTTATGATAGGAGTCGTCTATTCCAGGAAGACATACAGAAAATGATGCGAGTCATATGCTGTGGTCAGCTTTCAGCCACCCAACTGAACATCTGCATTAACACTCTAAACTTTGAGGGTCACTGACCTCTCAGGCCCACCACAGAAATCCCTGTATGATATGAAACTATTAATTGATCAACTATTGATTAAAGGGAATTATTGGAGGATGGTTTTGCACTCATCCACTAGACCTTCAGAGACTTAGCAAATCAATGCAGACTCAGCTGCTTACAGAGGGGTTGATATTTGTTGATAATTTCCTTTAATTTGTTTTTATTTTTTAATCTGCAATAAACATACAGTATTTATATCCAGTATATATTTATAAGCATACAGTGTATATATATATATATATATATATATAGATTTCCTTTATTACACTATATGGAGCTAATGATTGGTGGACTAATCGAAGAAGCCATGTGAAGATTGAGATTATTTTCTGACACTGGAACAATTAGCCTGACACAAAATGTAATCACAGGGTCCACTGTTGTTGTTCTGGAGCTTATTAGAGCACTAGCCAGCTATCTTGTCACATGACACCCAAACACCAACTAAAGAATAAACTTTAAAACACTTTTGTTACATATGTACTTTTTATCCCGCCCCCCACATGTTTGAGCCTCGATGTAAACCTGGGATGCACGTGGATCATCTCGCTGTAATATTTGTGTGGCTAAGCAGCATTAGGCCGTGTAGCCTAGAGACAAAGACAACCTTTTGAAACATTAAGCGGATATTCTCGCTGCGCTGCTGCCTCTCCTGGTGTTAGTTTCAAGAAGATGACAGATGATACTGTTGGTGAGGTAGGATGGGAGGAGGAGGGAAAGGCAGGCAGGTGAGGTGTGAGAGAGAGAGAGAGAGATAGTGAGGGAGATGATGAATGGAGAAGAAAAGGAGGAGGGGTAGGAAGAGGAGCTGAAGGCAAGAGATGGTTAGGAGGGAGTGGGTCTGTCAGTGCCTCTGTATTTGCTGCAGCCGGTTTCTCTTCTTCAGCATGTCGTGTAGGTAGAAAAACTCAGTGTGTGCCCGCCTATGTCCAAACCTCTGCATGACAATTCTGATTTTGAGGTTGTGTGTGCAGTTTTTGTGTGATAATGGCTTTTATTGTGTTATTATAATCCAGTAAATGGCAGAGTCGGTCAGGAATCATTAGCTGAATAAGGTAAACAAACTCAAATGGAATATTTTTACCAGTTAAAGCAGTGCAATACTCTGTTGTAGTGAGTGGCCTTTTTCAAACATGTAGAATAGCTTTTGTGTTAATAACCCCTCCCTAAACCCGGTTCTGCTGGAGGTTTCTTCCTGTTAAAAGGGGTTTTTTCCTTCCCACTGTCACCAAGTGCTTGCTCATAGGGTGTTGTCTGATTGTTGGGTTTTTTCTGTATGTAGGGTCTTTGCGTTACAATATAAAGCGCCTTGAGGAAACTGTTGTTGTGATTTGCCGCTATATAATATGCGGCCCAGTGTTTTATGTATTTTAGTTTTATTCTTGGATTATTGCATGTTCTCAGTGTTTCCTGCTTTATTTTGAAAGAGTCTGGTGTGTCTTTGTCATTGTGTTTAGGTTCACTTTCCCTGTGACGTCATTAGGTTCATTTGTGTCAGCTGTTTCCTCATGTGTTTCCACTCCCCCTGATTACCCCTTGTGTGTCTGTGTGTTTCTGTTCACTCATTGTCGGGTCACCTGTTATGCCACACCATAGTCTCGTCGTAGCTTTCATAGTTTTGTCACAGTTTCATAGCCTGTTCTCAGTTTAAAAGTCGTTTCTGTTTTTACCTTGGCGTTAAAGGCTCGCTTTTGGTTTGAGATCCGTCTCCTACAGTATCTGCTCTTGGGTCCGTTGCAAAATACACCGGCGCACCCCGGCGTGACACATAGGTTAAAACAAAAAGATGTTAAAGCAACATCTTTGTGAATTGTGCACGTTATTGTGCACCTGTACTGTAATACACAAATTTATGAAGAAGTTCCTTTCAGCTGCTTGCTTTTCACAAAAGGTCCCCACAGCGGGTAGCTCCTCGTGTTTGATTTGGCAGAGTTGTGAGCTTTCCTGAAGCAACCCCAAAGCGGATTTGGGTCTCTTGCTGGAGTCTAACCAGCAGCCAACACCAGTTTTGTTGCTTAAGTCATTAATTTGTCAAACAAAAACTGCTGGTTTGAGGTTCAGTTCAGTTCAATTCAATGCTCTACCGGTCCAAAGCTCTCGATTTACATGTTGATCTACGTCCCTACCCTTACCTGTGGTCATGAACTCTGGGTAGTGACCAAAAGAACGAGATTGCAGAAATGAGCTGTATCTGAAGGGCAGCTGGCCTCTCCTTTAGAGACAGGGAGAGGAGTTCAGCAGGTCACTATAATTCACAAAAAGCTCTGTCTGTCTGTGTGTTGGGTTGGTTGTCTGCCAACTCCTTCCCTGAAGGTTCTTATCTACATCAGATATTGTGATCTTTTCATGTTGCCTAGCAACTACATAGCAGTCGGCTAAAATAACCTGTTTTTAGCATTTATGAACCTGTAACACCTTATAGAAGCACCATATGATTTTTATTTCATTACAGTAACATCTCACTTATAGCTTTAAAACTTCAGGTATATATTATGATGCCGTCAGGTTGCCCATCAGCCACTTAGCATTGGGCTAAAATTGTTTACATTGTTTGTTTTATATGACACCTAATAAAAATGCATTTTAATTTCACATGCAACACCACAAACAGGCCAAGCATGCATGGGCATTTATTAGTAAATTAAATTTTGTTGGGTCTAAACCTGTTCTGGACAAAACCTGGATTCTAAAAATATAACATTAGGATCTAAGATCAAACACCGTGCACGTGTGTAGGACGGGTGTCTGATAGTAGGTATGACTCAGGGCTTCTGCCATCGTGGTATTTTTGGGTTTCTGTTACTTGATCAATAGCAGCCATTAGCACCATCAGCCAGAGTCTATTCCATTAGAGATGTGAGCAGTGGAGAGAATCGTCAGTGAGCAGTGACCCTGAAAACAGGCTGACTATGTAGAGCCATAAAACTGTCATGTAAGGGACATCTTTACATAGACAAAAGGGAACATGGTCTATTTCAAACACTTTTACAACTCTTGATTAGGTTTTAAGGGAAGCGATCATAAATCAACCAAAAAGTGACCATAAAAACACCACAAGATTCCTCCTTACTTACTTCCTTAATCCAGAGGAATTCAGTCATGAGAACATCATTGACATTGACAAGTTGAAGTCTTATCATGTGTTCAATTAATTGCATTTCCTATCTGGCTCTATCTGCAGATCTCACTTATGGTGGTAAAAGGATTACACACCAAAACCCTTGTAGCTCAGACAATAATGACTCTCACATACAGTATATTTGATTTTGAGCCTCATCCACCAAAGGAGATGCCACAATGGTTTGTTTTTACTGAGTTTGTAACCACAGCTGACAGAATTTCCTCTGTTCTCAATTAGGTTCATCTGTTTAGAAAGAGCAGCTCAGACACTCTCCAGACCTCGCTCAGCCGCTCTGTTTCTAGTTTTGGTAATGCATAAACCCGTCGGCAAGTTGTATTTCTCCCCAGAAATACTCGTGGGGCTCTGGCTGACATTTGTTTGTGCGCTTGCATGCGTTTGTGCTCATATTGACATTTCTGTGAATTTAAAAATTTACGAGAAGGCCGCTCTCAGATGTCGCCTCACTGCAGCATTACGAATCAAATGACTTGTCTCTAAAAGAGCGCAGGAGTAAACAGAAGGACAGCGTTGCAGCAGGACATCTTCTGCTCCTCTTCAACAGTAAAAGTGCATGAATGAGTTTAAGCTCATTTACATGGAGTCGGGGATTATTATGCTTTTCACTGCACATTACTTATTATGGAAATGAGAGGATATAATGATCAACCGCCGTTAAATTCCTTGTGATTTTATAGTTAATTATCTTGACTGGCACTAATTTTAACTGACATAATAGTGCTGATAATGAAACATTAAGGTCAGCTTCATTCTTTCTGTCTTTTTCTTTCTTTCTGCTTTCATTTGCATCTTTAGGTCCAGCTCTCCAGCGCCAAGTCCAGAATGGACCGACTTCAGATGAGATAGAAGCTCAGAGAGCAAGGTATCGTTTAAAAAAGACGTTTTCTCCTTCTTAAATTTTGCAAGGCGCTCTATGTAACATGAACCCCTGCTAGCAGATTTTTTATTTATTTATTTATTCATTTGTTTTTAATCCCACCTTGTCTGGCAGCTTTTGCAATCAGAATAATGATCTGAATGAACTGTGGTGCCAAAAAAGTGGGAGAAAATTAAAAAGTATCTGATCATCAATGAGAAGAAGATTTTTAGTGAATGATCACAGATTCTCTTCTCTGTTCAGAGCTCATGTATTCTTCTTGTGTTCTTGACATTTTGCCAATTTATCTCCAAACCAGTGATGAACTGGTGTCTGAGGATTAGAGTAGTCAACGCAGCCTCCTGTGAACTGAAGCAAAACTCATCCCTCCCCTCCTCCTGTCCTTTGTATCCCTCCAACCTTCCAGTGGATCACAATGATAAAGACTGAGAGCTTTACAGTAATGGCTAAAACACAAGTAGTCCCCGTTTTCTAAATCATAGTGGCAGATTAAAGAATCCAAAGTAGTGGATGAGCAGTATTCAAAATGACCCTTAATGCCATTTCCACGGTTTACACTGTGGCTTGCATTTCTTCCACTGCGCCTGCTGTTCCTCTCTCCACTTCAGAGACAGACTCGGACACAACGAGGTCTTTGTTGCTGTTTTTAAACTTATTTCAGCTCCGCCTGCTGGTTCATCTAAATGCCAAATGCCAGTACTTAAGAGAACAAATATGAAGGGCATTATGGCTCTGTCTGATCCCCATGTGGGATGAACTGTTCCTCTGCCACAAAGGATTATGTCTGCGATTGTGAGGGGAGATTGCGTGCGTTTGCGTGCCGGTCAGCGGATGCAAATTAATTTCAGAGAACCGTTGTTTGCTAAGCACCTCTGCTCCTGCTGTGTGCATGCTGCTGTCACATCAGACAGGTTGCTGCCTCAGCACTCCTGTCCAACGCACATCTGGAAAGTTCCACTTTCTGTCCTCAAGTTGCCTCCTGCCTCTCTCATGAGTCGTGACACACATATCTCCTAAAATCAAAGAAAGAGATGTAATGAGATAGGAGGGATAGAGATCGAGGAGAAAAGCGATGTTGGCTTGGATGGATGAGGAGCAGGAGATGGTCACACTCTACGATATAAGACACAAAAACTTGTTTACTTACTAAAGAGCAGGTGAAGAACAAATCAGGAGTGATCTGTTAGTTCATGAGGCATTCATCAGCACCTTCATAATTACCCCTAATCAAGGGCTGTACAGTAGATGATTATTTATTAAAGACCCAGCTGGAAGATAATTGTGGCTCATTGGGTAATAATTAGTTAATAATTATCTGTAAATATAATATAGCTCTTCACTTTCTTCATGAGTCCTTAATGAATAACTAATACAAAGCCCGAATGGTGTTCATTCATGTATCTTATTAAGCAGATCTCAGTGGTTCCTCATTACCTCGCCATTACCTCAAGTAAAGTGAATGCTTAGTAGTAATTCATTTGTTCCTCTGGAAAGTGCAGAGCAATTAAGTTATTGGGGGAGTATTTGTGAAATCAGGTATTTCTGAGTCGATTTTTTTAGTAACCAAAGAGGTTTTTGTGTCCATCATTGTGTTAAGTGTTACCATGTTGGGATGTGATTTCAAACCTCTGACTCACTTACGGTGACAGCATGCGAGAAAAACTCACCATCTGCTAGAGCTTGAGTGCAGTTTGTACAGTGGTCTCATTAGACTTTATACTAAACAACAGCAATTAAGGTAGTGACTTTTAGTTAAAACTCCAAAGAAAAAACATGTTTCAAATAATTAGACTGTTTTGTGTCGTTTTGCCTCATTTCCGATGTGATTCCAAAGAGCTCACCTGGGCCACGCACTATCAAGCGAGTTTTCTATGCAGTAATACAGTAAAATGTGAGTTTCATATTACAGAAAATTGTGGGTTAACCATAAAGTCTCCTGGATAACACAAAACTCTGCTGGTCATGCAATTCTGTGACTTCTTGAAATGTATAGGAAGCACTTTCCTAACATCATATCACAACTATCAGTTCCTGCTAAAAAATGTTATAGTTTAGCAAACTGAGGACCCAAATACAAACTACAGAGACAAACTTAGTCAACAAAAAACAAACATTTTATTCAGGTAATGCAGAAAATTAAGTCCAGCAACTAGAAAGGAACCACAGGGAGCACACAAATGACAGAAAGACACTGACAAAGACTCAATGGCAGGGAAGGACTATTTATACACACATTATGTAATCATAGGAAGTGGACACATCAGGTTAATGAGACACGGCTGGAACCAATCAAGGTAATTACACATGAGAAGTAAAAGAGACACAAACTAACAAAGTAAAACAGGAAGAAACTAACTAAATACTGAGCCACTAACTAACACACACACACACATACACACAGCAATACTGGCGGTGGTGGGAGAAATAAACCAAAATACAGGGAATCAGATATAAGCAACAAACTAAACGCTGACAGAAACTACCTTTCCAGTTTAACAATAACTAAACACCAAGGATCCTTAAAAACTAAACATCATCATATAGGAACCAACAAGAAAACACGTATTATGTAGATCAGAATACAAAACTTAATAGGAACTCAACATCCTGGAATGATAATGAAACAAACATGAAACAAAACTGAACTATAAATACATTTTTAAAAAAGGAACTATAGTAAAAACCATCCCATAATCCAAATGTTATGGAAGAATACCAAACTCCAAACCCAGGGGCTGTGACAGAAAATACCTGACACAAACAATGATTATGACTTAAGAAGAAATAACCCAACAGAAGTTACACGTGTGGAGCTTTAATATCTGATAAATATTGGATCAAGCAGTTGGAACATTTGAAATCAGAACCTAATGTTGATCCTAGTGCTGTCTATCACTGTGCGATGGTTTTCTGAACTCTTTCTGTAGGTGGGTAAATTGTCAGATTTTAGGATAAGATTTGACATTTTTGATATTAAGTGAGCAGCTGTGATCCTTCCTGTCCCTTCAGGCAAATGATGGAGCAGCAGCAGCAGCAGATGCAGGCGCACATGGAGCGGGAGCGACGGTCCTCCAACTCAGGTACTCACACGAAATGCACAGGTCAGCTAAAGTTCAGCTGGTAAAAACAGTTCTTTCATTCATCTAAAAACGGTCTGCGTCTTCGCCTAAGTGCATCTGAACCCACACAGGTGTAAGTGCGGATAAATATTGCACAAAGCGACCGAGTTTCAATCACTCGCTGCACTTTTCTTCTAGGTTCTCCTTTCCAAGGCCATCCTGCTGTGCTTTCCGTTGCCCCACCAGTAGTACCTCCACCGGTGAACATGGGCGGTCCACCTCCTCCTCCACCACCGCCAGGCCCGCCGCCACCATCAGCAGGGGCACCACAACCTCCTCTCCCTCCTCCACTGCCCTTAGGCGGAGGAAGCCACGGGGATGAGCCCTCTGCGCCGACAGGTCTTGCGGCTATGATTGCTGGAGCCAAACTACGCCGTGTTCAAAGAGTGAGGCAACACTTTATGATGTTTGGATGAAATTTCTGTAAACCATGCAGAATATAGCTGGATTATCTCCTTCAAATTTGACTGACATACTTTAAAATGTTCATGATTTGCACATAGCAGGGAGTAACGCACAGTTGTCGTCTTTTTCCTCTGCTTTCTTCAGCCTGATGACAGCTCTTCAGGTGCCAAAAATGAAGCTAACCGAACAAGTGGGGGGAGTGGAGGACTGATGGAGGAGATGAATGCTCTGTTGGCACGAAGGTCAGATCAATACAGGCCAAAAGTGTTTTTCACTCACATACTGTAGCTATATTAGATACAACTAGTCACTGAAATCTTTAGTGTTTAGTTCATTCTGGAATTTCAATGAAATTCCTTTTGCTCACTTGAGGCTTTTTCTTTCTTCCAGAAGGAAAGCAGCTTCAGAGAAGCCGGAGGACAGCCAAAATGTAAGTGCGTGCGAAACGGAGATGGTTTGCAATTCATGAAGCTGCGCACTGCTCGCTCTGTGATTTACGGTGATAATTAGGGTAATGGTTTAGGCAGGGATCAGGATAATGTTGATGCTGATTATAGAAGCGTGATAATGATCATTGTTATCATTTGCGTTGTGATGGAAACATCAAGAAATGATGATAAAAGCTCAGTGCTAATCATTAATCACAGGGAAATCAGATTAAAGAAGCCTGGTTTCACACAGGTGAGACTGATATTTGTGGAATATTCTGCATCAAACTGCTGGCTCGCTAACCAGGATAATAGCATTTGTGGTATTGTGAGTGATGCTTACCGATTTCAATGTGCTTCTCCAGGATGACCCAAATTCTCCGTCGCCCAGCACTCGGAGTGGACAGAACGCCACAGGTGAGAAAACTAAACGCAGTTACAAACCACGTTTGAAACACATGAAAAAGGGGGTTTTATATTTTATCTAAAGTGTGGGACAGAAAAGTACAAATATTAGAAGGAGATCCACAAATATTTCTAAGAGAAAGAAAGAATAACTTTTAACATGTGTACAGAAGTGTGGAGTTAAGTTTTTTTTTTTAATAGACACCCACCAGCAACTTCATTAGTTACTTTATTGTCACAGAGCTATTTTGGTTTTATTTAGGTGTGGTATCACAGTTTCTCATGATAGTAGAGCTATTACAAGTTTCTAAAAATCCTGATAACAAATGGGATTTCAGAGCAATGATGAATCCAGAAATGCATATATGACTTTTTTTCCTCTGTCGTTTTTTTATCTGATCTTTTTCCTTTGTCGTCTAGACGGAGCAAAGAAGCCCTGGGACCGAGCAAACTCTGCAGACAGGGCAATGGCTTCGAGGTGAGAAAGGGAATCCCCACAGCTTGTCACTGTGAAGCAATACAGCAGGGGTCCCCAATCTCAGTCCACGAGGGCCGGTGTCCCTGCAGGTTTTAGATCTCACCCTGGGTCAACACACCTGAATCAGATTAGCTCACCAGGCCTCTGGAGAACTTCAAGACATGTTGAGGAGGTAATTTATCCATTTAAATCAGCTGTGATGGATCAAGGACATCTAAAACCTGCAGGGACACCGGCCCTCGTGGACGACCTGCTAGTGTGACAGAGAATTATTTTGTGTTACGCAGGGCACGACCTGCGGGGAGTGGTGGCGACACAGACTCGTTAGACCTCGATAGAATGAAACAGGTAAAGAA